>NC_141539.1:137682500-137867500 GCF_021556685.1 Rattus norvegicus
AGAGCAGAGGTGAGATCTCTTACATCCTGAGGCTAGCGTCTACCTGAGAAGCTCCAGGTCTCCTGAGCTGCTACCAAGTTGCCTGGGCCTTACTTCTGTCATAGGGACAGACTTAGGCGTGTACATGGTCTCAGTCCAGGCCATGGGGTCCCTCCCTCCACCCACCCGCCAAGGGCAGAGCATGCTCCCAGTGATAAGCATGGTGGAACCTCCAGGCCCTAACCCCCTACTGTGCCGCACCAGCTACCAGCTGCGGGTGGAGTGCATGATGCTGTGCGAGGGCACAGCCATCGTACTGGACATGGTGCGGCCCAAGGCCCAGCTGGTGCTCACCGCCTGCGAGAGTGAGTGGGGCCCAGAAGCCTATGGGGTTGTGGGGGGACAGGTCTGCCGTATGTGTCAGCCCCTGCTGGAACTATGTCACATAGGTCACAATGGCTGCCAAGAACTAATGAGGTGCTGACTTTCTCACGAAAACCCTCTGCTGCTAACACACACACACACACACACACACACACACACACCCCACACACACACATACACACACTACACACACCACACACACACACCCCACACACACACACACATACACACACCACACACACCACACACACACACACACACACACACACACACACAGAGTCCTGTACACTCACTCGTTGCACACTTGGGTGAGGACACGTACTCCATACCCACAGACAAAGCATGCATGCGTATATAGCCACATACAGACACACACACAGGGGTGTACTACATACACACTCATGTACAAGTGTACATCTGCCTTCTGTGAACAAAGAATGACAGGAACCTGCTTGACCACTGACCAAGGACACAGGTGGGCTCACTTCTCTCACACACACAGCATGGTACATCCCTACTCCCATGTCAACCGCTGAGCTGGGAGGGTCCTCCCTGCCACCCCGTGGGGCAGGGTCCTGAGACTTTTGGGGGACCACCAGTTGGAAGAGGCCCCTGTAACGTTCCAGAGTCCTCACCCAAAGTACATGATAATAGCCATGCACCTGCTGGAGCCGAGGGTCCAGCAAACATGGACACGGCAGAAAGTGTTTGTTCCCGGCGTCCCTCTGCCTGTCGACAGTGAAGGAGTTTGTAATCCCATGTAGCCCCTGCCTTGTTTCCTTTCTGGTGCTGTGATGGGCCTTGGGTACCCCGGGGTACCCAGAGGCTTCAGGCCTTCCTTCAAACCCGCTCATCTGTCACAGGCCTGCTCACCAGCCAGCGGCTGCCGGTCTTCTGTCAGCTGATCCTCAAAATTGGCAATTTCCTCAACTATGTAAGTCAGAGCCGTCCTGTGGTCCACTTCCCACCACACCCCGAGAGCCAGGGGGCTCACTCCCTGTCCCCCACAGGGCAGCCACACGGGAGATGCAGATGGCTTCAAGATTAGCACTTTGCTGAAGCTCACAGAGACCAAGTCCCAGCAGAGCCGTGTGACGCTGCTGCACCATGTGCTGGAGGTGACCTCTGGGGAGCCTGTCCCTGTGGCTATCCCGACTCTGTCCTTCTTATTCTTGAGACTGAGCCACAACACTGCTCATCTCCAGCAGGCCTTCCCTGCCACCACCCCCGTACAT
Organism: Rattus norvegicus; assembly: GCF_021556685.1. Taxonomy (NCBI): domain Eukaryota; kingdom Metazoa; phylum Chordata; class Mammalia; order Rodentia; family Muridae; genus Rattus; species Rattus norvegicus. The sequence goes on from NC_141539.1 coordinate 137,684,099, forward strand.
GTCGGGACAGGCTTGAGGCATGATTTAGAGGCCCCAGGAGGGTCAGAGGGCTGGTGGGGGTCCTACTCATGATGGTGCAGGCTGATACCCTGCACAGGCTCAGGACCAACGGGGATCTTGCTGTCCACACTGTTACAGGAAGTGGAGAAGAGCCACCCGGACCTCCTGCAGCTGTCCCGGGACCTGGAGTCGCCCTCTCAAGCTGCAGGGTGGGTGTTCCTGCCAGCCCAGAGCCTTAGCAGCTCAGGCCTCGGCCTCTGATTCCAGCCTGCCCGACAGCAGAGCCTGGTTAACAGCCAGAGCATAGCCCTGTGCCTCAGGACCACTCCAAAGACGCTGACTTTCGCTGTGGGACAGGAGCGTGTCAGTTATAGCGGTGTGACTTAGATCAGAACGTCAAGCCCAGAAGGGGTGGGGTGACAGTCGGGCACAGCCTCTCTGCTAAGTGAACCTCCTAACAGCATAAGCTAGGTCATTCCGACTCATGATGCAGACGGGGAGGCCGAGGCTTGGGAGTGACGTTGTCTTGGGTCTCAGCACGCAGCAATCAGGTTAACACTACCAGCTGCAAAGTCTGTGCTCTCGTGTTCCACTGCCTCGGTCTCAGGAACTTTCGGTTCAGCAGCTGCCAAGCCTTAAGGCTAATCAGTCAAGAATGGAAATGGACCAACAGCTTTGTTAAGACACAGGCACTGTTCTACAACGAGGGACCAGTATCTTAACAGGACTGGTTAAGTTGAGCGTCCGGCTCCTGGAACCTGCAATGTGAAAAGCGTGAGGGACCCAGGGCCCGTAGCGGGGTGCGTGGAGAGGTCTGTGTAGTCTCAGGGACTGCGCAGTGAAGGGTCCGTTGTGACCGCTTGTCAGCGGGCACCTGATGATCCCACCGGTGTTGCCTTCTCTGTGCCTTTCAGAATCCACTTGGAGATCATCCACTCAGAGGCCAGTGCCAACCTGAAGAAGCTTCTGGAAGCAGAGCGGAAGGTGTCCTCCTCAATCCCTGAGGTGCAGAAGCAGTATGCTGAGCGCCTGCAGGTAAGCTGGGCAGTGGAAGTCCCGTGGCAGGCAGAAGAGAACACTCCCAGTACATTCCGTGGAGGAGCACAGACCCTGGGATGCCCGGGGTTGTGTAGACTGAGTAGGTGGGCGAACAGCTCTGCTGGGGAACACAGGCCAAGCGGACAACAGCCTGAATCAGGAAAGCAGCTTCTCTGGCTCCTCCACGGGCTCCCTGGCCCTAAGCTGAGGCTCCCTGGTACACCCAGCATGCCACAGATCCCATCCTCCATAGAGACCTCTGCCCAAAGGTCCTGTGCCTAAGGCCTCACCAGCATTCTCCTACTTGCTTGGTGCTGACCGAGATTTATGTCTTAAGGCCAGCATTGAGGCCTCCCGGGCGCTGGACAAGGTGTTTGACGCCATTGAGCAGAAGAAGCTGGAGCTGGCTGACTACCTGTGCGAAGACCCCCAGAAGCTGTCCCTAGAGGACACGTTCAGCACCATGAAGACCTTCCGAGACCTCTTTACCCGTGCCCTGAAGGTGTGTGGTGGGCCCAGGGAGGAGTCAGGTGATGCCTGAGACCAGAGTGGGGTTCCCAGCCCAGCCAGGTAGAATGTGCCCCTTGGTTCCCAGCTGTGTCTAGGTCCACCCTACTTGTCCTTGGTGACCCACTGAGGTGGGTGACAAGGCTCCTGTCTGTCTGAGCAGGAGAACAAGGACCGGAAGGAACAGATGGCAAAAGCGGAAAAGAGAAAACAGCAGCTGGCGGAGGAGGAGGCACGGAGGCCGAGGGATGAGGACGGGAAACCTGGTGGGTCTAGGGGGCAGATGGGAGCCTCAGAGCCTTGCCGCGCTTCTCCAGCTCTCCTCGGGGTCCCTGGGAGGGCCTCCCGATCTCCGATCTCCGAGCTGCTCTCTAAGGCCTGTGGCTCTGCTCTGCAGTCAGGAAGGGGCCTGGGAAGCAAGAAGAGGTGTGTGTCATCGATGCCCTGCTGGCCGACATCAGGAAGGGCTTCCAACTGCGGAAAACAGCCCGGGGCCGGGGAGACACCGAAGCAAGTGGCAGAGTGGCTCCAGCAGATCCTCCAAAAATCACAGAGCCTGGTGAGACCTGAGCCCGTGACCTTCTCCCACTCCCTCCCACCATTTCTGTCCCTGCCTGCCTCCAGGAAGCCGCCTGGGACCCTCGGACCCTCAGGGACCCCTACTGGTCTAGAGACGCTTAGGGGCAGGGAGTGAGATAGTGATGCTCTGAAAATGACCTATGGGAGGGCTCTGCCTCTCCTAAACATTGTTACCTATGGGTGGCCAGGGGGTGTGGGGGTTGGTGGTCCACTGACGGACAGCCCTGAGCTTGGGACCTCAATGTTAAAGACAGACAAACTTTAGGAAGGACTTCACTCCTGGGACTCTGGAAATAGATGGTTTTTGTGACCTACTGGGTATCCTCCTGTCCTCTCTGTGTGGCCACACTGAAGATACTGCCTTCCCTTGGCCCATAAGAAACCATGTTGGGGAGGGGGCTCACGAGACTGAAGTTTACAGTAGTTTAGGAAGGTTCAGGGTCAGGGACACTTCTGGGGTGAGACCAGAATGCCTAAAATCCTGGCCCTCGCCCTTACGGACACATCCCTCTATCCACAGCAACTGCCAGCAATCCTACCCAGGGCACAAACCAGCCTGCCTCAGAGCCAAGCTCTGATACCACAGCAGCCGGCGAGCCACAGGGCTGGGACCTTGTGGACGCTGTAACCCCCAGCCCCCAGCCCACCAAAGAAGACGGTGGTCCGCCATCCCTGGAGAGGCGTTCCTCCTGGTATGTGGATGCCAGCGACTTCCTGGCCCCTGAAGACATCTTAAACACCCAGCCCTCTGAGGGCGCCTGGCCAGTGACTCTGGGAGATGATCAAGCTCTGAAACCCCTTGAGTTCTCTAGCAATAAGCCTCCTGGGGTGGAGCGCTCACACCAGGATGCTACAGATCCTGAAGCCCTCTGGGGTGTCCACCGAGCCGAGGCTGACAGCACCAGTGTGCGGCCAGAGGATGCTACTGAGCGAGGACAGGGCACCCACCTCCCTCGCCCTGGAGAGGATGAGGACGAAGAGGACACGGCCCTAGAATCTGCACTCGACACCTCCCTGGACAGGTCCTTCTCTGAGGATGCAGTGACAGATTCCTCAGGGTCTGGCACCCTCCCCAGGGTCCAGGGCCGGATCTCGAAAGGGACAGGCAAGCGGAGGAAGAAACGCCCCTCAAGGCGCCAAGAAGGTAACTGGGAGGTGGGCAGTGGTGAGCAAGGCTGGGGGACAGCTGGGTCCGGGCATGTGGTTAAAGCCAATTGCTCCACAACAGGGCCTGGGACCTCTCCCTGCTATCCTGCTGGTCCCTCCCTTACCCCTGCGGGTACTCCAGGCTCAACCAGCATCCAGGAGAGAGGGTGATTCAGTGGGGCGCAGCACTTCACACAAGAGGGCAGCTTTGGGGGCCACTGCCTGCATCGCTTACCTGCAAATTCACACCCTGCCTCCACACCCCCTTCTTCAGGGAATGGAGCGGGGTAGCCCTTGGCTCTTGCTCCTGCAGAGTGGTCGGACATTAAGTTCCTGATTGCAGCTTCCTTTGTCACCATGACTGAAGGGTCAGCTTTGGTCTGGTGGTCAGTTTCTGACCCTGACCAACAGCGCTGGCATGGCTAGCCCGGCCCCCACAGATCCCACCACCCTAAGTTGACGGCTTATGACGGCTGCCCCCATCATAAGCTGATGCCTGTGTTTCCTCTATTTGAAAGCAGAGTTTGCCCCTGATTCTGATGATAATAAGGCAAAAAGGCTGTGTGTGATCCAGTGAGGTATGTATGCAGCCCGGCTCCTGTTGACTAATGACTGCAGCGGGCACTGGGGCCTCAGCCTGCTGCCTAGCCCTCCTGAACACTAACCTAGCTTGTCTCCAGCTCTCTGGATATATCAGCAAACCCCTCCCTTGGCTCATGGTGGTGGTGCCTTTGCTGTGCTGTCTTGTTAGAGAAGGCCCAGCTTACAAGCCTTGCCTGCCCAGGGTCTTCTCTCTTCCAGTAGGACATAACCTCAGAGCTGGACTCCAGATGGGTCTCCAAGGCATGATAGATAGAGCCAAGCCAGGCTCCCGGTAGGGAGTAGGGCTCCAGGCCTTTGTGGGCACAGTGTGGGGATCTTTGGGGATGGCTGTTTCTTAGTCCTGCAGGACAGACTGAGGTTGTTCCTATCCCTCTCTCAGCCCTACCCATGGTCAAGGTAATTGCAGCTTTACTAATCCCAGCTCCCTGGGAGACTCCTTCCCTCTACACCGGGCCAATCCTCCCAACACTACTCCAGCCTACCTGTGGTCCAGGTTATGGTCAAGCGCATGCCCAGAAAGACTATACAGAAATGGGTGTGTTGAGTGCAGATGCTGCCAGAGGCAAAGGACCAGGGCCTCCCCTCTCCATTGCCGGGGCAGAGTCGGATCCGTGTAGATGCCAGGTTGTCCTAGATAGGGTTTTACTGCTGGGAACAGACACCATGACCAAGGCAAATCTTGTAAAAAACATTTAGTTGGGGCTAGCTTACAGGTTCAGAGGTTCAGTCCATTATCATCAAGGTGGGAGCATGGCATCCAGGCAGGCATGGAGCAGGTAGGGCTCAGAGTTCTACATCTTCATCTGGAGGCTACTATGAGGAGACCGACTTCCAGGCAGCTAGGAAGCCCATGCTCACAGTGACAGACCTTCTCCAACAAGGTTATACCTCCTAATCGTGCCGCTCCCTGGGCCAAGCATATGCAAACCTTCACACAGGTCTTCCTCCTACACAGTGGGGCTTCTGGGCCCCACTCACGGCCAGTACATGGCAAAAGACGTTAAAGATGCACTTGGACCAGCTCAGGGCCCTGTTCTGCAGCCAGGTATCATGGATGGAGGAAGTCCTGACTGAAACAAAAATGTCTGTCCGCATTGTCATCTTTGAGAGCCTGAACAAACCCCGAACACCTCTGACCTGGCACAGGGACCCTGAGTCTGCCTGCCTGGCACTCTGAACTTGCTGGCTACTGGGCTGAAGTCTCAGGATCGAGGTACAAGGACAAAGCCTGTTGGTATTATGTAGACAGGAGCCCCAGGGGGCTCAGAGCAGGGGTTTACCGTTACTCTTGGTCCAGCCGGCACAGTGGTCTTCCCTCAGTTTTTGTTTTTGTTTTTTTGTTTTTTTGTTTTGTTTTTTGTTTTTTGTTTGTTTGTTTGTTTTGTTTTGTTTTTTGGTGCTGTTGACCCTGCAGTCTGGACTGCCCCCTTGGGCAATACATTTTGATGGAAACCAACTTCTGTGTTCCCAGATCGGCAGCCTCTCCATGCCGAGCACCCCTGTTCTAGCTAACCCGGACATGCTACACCCCTGCCGTGGTTGGTTCATCTCCCCACTCCCCGCCGTGTCTTAATAACACGGTGGATGGATGGACAGACGGACAGATGAAGCTTTGACAGCTAGCCACTGCTCTGCTCCTTTTCTCTTGTCTTCTGAGTAAATTCTCAAACTCAAGCCTCCCAGGGGGAGCCCAGAACCCCACCCACCACTAGTGAAAAAGCAGCTTTTTAGGCAGCTCAGAGAGTGTCCGGAGCAGGGTTCCTACAGGCTCAGGTTGGGGGCAGTTTCAGTGTGTGGCTGCCGGCCCAGGGCCCTCCCTGGTCAGCACCTAGGTAGAGAGGAAGCAGGAAGGACCAAGTCCAGCTCAAAGGAACCAGTGAGGCTGGTTGAGAGCAGACGGTGGGTATGGGTCTGTGAAAAGAAAAGTAGGCCGTTGGGAGCCCACCGGAGGACAGTCTGGCTCAAGGCATCACACCTGGTTGCGGCAGCCTCCGAGACAGCAGCCCGTGGGTGTGAACTTGGCTCCATCTTGGCTGAATTCTGCTGCCCCAGAGAAGAATCTGGCACCGGAGTGGACCCAGATACGTGTCACAGCCTTGGAAATCGATGGCAGCGAGACCCTTTATTGGGCACCTAGAGATTTCCGAGAGGCGGTTCCTAACATTGTCATTCCTTTCCCACAGGCCTCAGGTCCAGGCCCAAAGCCAAGTGACTGCCCTCATCGGCTCAGCACATCGGCGGGTGCTGGATGTGCCGCCTGCAGAGGCTCTTCGGGGCCAGGCTGGGACTGGGCCCCTGAGAAAACCCAAACTCTGTGCCTTACCCAGTCAGGATCCTTGGGAGCCTTGGCCCTCGATGCCAGGACCTGGCCTAGCATCACCCTGGGCCACCTGCACGTTCATGGCCTCACCATCTGCTTTGCGAACCACTACCCACCCCCTGTCGCATGCACCTTCCACCCCTGCGGTGTCTGACTCTAGGGAGATAGGTACAGATGTCTGTGATGGGCTGAGACATCCCCCACCCCCCACGGCTCATTGGTTTCTTTTAGCTGAGTGCTGTTTTCTGTGTCTTTACTCTGCTATGATGACTTGGGGGGTTAGTGAGGGCCTGAGGGATGCTTGTTGGAAGTACTGTGGGTAGGGCCTGGTAGGTCCTTAGGGAACAAACAAACAAAAGGCTCATCTGCTCCTGGGTGGTGACCTGGCCACAGCACCTGTCATCTCCCTTGGTGTCTGCCCAGTGGGGACGAGCTGCCCTGGCTCAACCCCTATCAGGTGTGCACTGTTGAGTCTGCGGGCCAGCCGGGACTTTAACCAATAAAGAGCAACCTTGTCTGTCATGAGTGCGGTGTCTAGAACACGGGAATAGGTAGTAACATTGGGAGGGGGAGGGCGCTCCTCTTCCCCTGTGGCCCTGGAGGGAAGTGAGTGGGAGAGAGGATAGGTGGGAGTGCATGGTGGAAAGATGGATGGGTGAGCCGCTGATGGTGACCTCGATGGACAAGGGCATCTACTCTCCTAGAGGTGGAAAGGGAGCAGGGGAGGAACCAAATGGCGGGACCTGGGCCCCATGCATCCTACTGCCTGGCCCGAGTGGTTTCTTGGGTCCGTAAATGCCGTCATCCCTGCTCGCACCCCTTGCCGGAAGGATGAGGCCCTCGGACATGTCCTGATGGTCTCCTTCATCAGACTGTCTCTTGCCACTGAAAGAGGGTGAAGGGGGTGGTGAACTAGATGGGGTGCAGCAATATCAGCTGGGAGCTTTCAGACACCTGGGCTGCATGGATGTATGGCCTGAAGCCAGGTAGTGCCCTTAGGCAACAGTGGGCAGGTGCCGGCCATGTTCCTCAGAGGCTCTTGGTAAAAAAGTGTCCTATATCCACTCCTGCCAGGGGGGATCCCAGCCCAAGAGGGAAGTAGGGGCCTAGGGCAGGGAGGCTATGTTGGGGTTCCTGTCACCTTCCTGCTGGCCTGACCCAGCCCTCTGGAAGCTGCTTTCTGCCCCCCAACCAGCAGCCAGGGCACTGTCCTTAAATACTATCCAGGGACTCCGTCCCCAAACTCCCAGGAAGTGCAGTCACTCCTGGGCCAGGATCGGGATCGGTGCTGGTGCTCTGTTTAGAGGGTCCCAGATAGTCCGCTGCAGCCTCCTTTCTGTGCGTGAACAGACTGGGCCACTCCCCAAGCATCTGCTGAGGGTTCTCAAGCCCCAGGGTGGTGGGGATGGGAAGGAGATGGGAACTAAGACCAGACAGGGGCAAGTGGCAAACGGCTCCCCACCGCTGTGGTGCGATGGCTAATTTGCATTCTGCAAACCTCACCTCACACACTGCAGACCTCTTCTGCCAGTCAAAAGGCCATGATGGTCAGCAACTATGGTCCAAGAGGCTAAAGAGATGCTCAGCAGCTAAGCACACGGTTTGCTCTTGCAGAGGACCCAGGTTGTGTTCCCAGCGCCCACCCGGCAGGTAACAGCCATCTATAACTCCAGTCCTAAGGAACCTGATGTCCTCTTCCGGCTTCTGTGAGCAACATGCATGTACGTGTCGCACAGACATACGTGCAGGCAAAACACTCACACACGTTATTTTTTCCTTCAAATCCATGATCCAAGTTTTCCATTACCCAAGAACTCCTTCATATTCCCGAGAATCTACTGTTCTGGCCTTAGCCCTACCATCCTGCTTTCTCTGGATTTGCCCATTCCAAGCTTGTCATATAATTAGAGGTGTTGAACATGTACGGTTCCTGCTATGGCTGGCTGCTTCCAATTGTTGAGATTTGTAGGGCAGAGCTTCACAGCTCATGGCTGAGTCACATTCTGTGTCCGGTTGGATTATGTTCCCTTTTCCCATTCAACAGGCTTTGTGTGCTGGGGGTGGGGGATGTGGGGAGGTGTGGGGTGTGATTCCGTTTGAGGGCACTTGAATGCTGCTAAGAGCAGAATATGTGCATGAGGGGCCTGGTGTGAACTGTTTACACCTCTGCTGTACACACCTACCTGGGCTGCAGGCCGAGTGTAACTTTAACTCTTTAAAGACTTGTGCAAATCCTCTGCCTTATTCCCACCAGGGGTATTTTTAAATTTTATTAATTGTGGGGTTTGTGGGGGGGGTTGCTGCAGCATTCGTGTGGAGATCAGCCTCAGAGAATTGTTCTCTCCTGCCATGCACCTCCAGGGAAAAGGTGGTAAGTGCCTTTACTGTCCAAGCAGTCTTGCCCCCTCCTTGGGCTATTGCTTCTAAGCTGCCTAGCTCTGTCCTCTCCCTCTGGAGTTGGGATATTCAAGTAAAACTGAGTTGTGAATGGTCTGCCCCTGGTAGAATGCCTACCCCATCAGTCAAACCTGGGAGGCGAGCACTTCACCTGCCTGAGGATGGAGACCACTGCCTCCCCAGCCTTCCTCCTCACTGCTTTCTGGAAGTCACCCTAGTGGCTAACAGACCTGAGAGGAGCCAGCCAGTGGCAGCTATGAAGCACCTAGAACCTTGTGCAGGCTCGTGGGTACCAATTCATCGGCTGTGTGACGTGGTCTCCTGGTAACCCAGAGGGAACCATAGGTGGTGCTGTGCCAGCATGCCCTCCCCCTAAGCCTATGCAAAGCTTAACTGAAGCCACTTGTCTGAGGTCACACAGCTGCAGAGCCAGAATACCCCCCCCAAACTTAGTGGCTGCTACACTGCCCACCATCCTGGACCCAGCTCACTGAGGGGGTGGGGGTGCTAATTCCGGCTGAGCCTTGTGACTGGTAGGGCCCCAGCTGTTGAGCCTGAGTGAAGCTGTTTTTAGAAAAGCCCTCCCCTTTCTATCTGGGCCCTTAGCTATTTATAGACTCAGGCTTAGGAGGGTTGGTGCCCAGGACCCATCTAAGCTCCCATAGTAGGTCCCTCTGAACCCTAACTCATACCTTTCACCCAGAACCCCAGGTTTCCCCCCAGGAAAGGGAGCCAGGATTCCTTTCAGGCCTGCAACAATACCTCCCGGGGACCAAGGGCAAGCAAGCATTAAGGTGACTGAAGTGACATTCAACATGGGCTTTTTTTTTTAGATTTTTTTTTAGATTTTATTTATTGTGTATATGAATACACTATCGCTGTCTTCAGACACACTTGCAGAGGGCATTGGGAATTGAACTCAGAACCTCTGGAAGAACAGTCAGTGCTCTTAACCACTGAACCACCTCTCCAGCCAGCCACCCCCCCCCCCACCAATGTGGGCATTCTTAAAGCATGCTCTTTCTCACCTGGAGAAAAAGTTCATTAACCCTTGCTTCATTGCCTCTCTCCTCCCTCACTGCTCAGAAACTGCTGTGCCCCATCTTCTGTTCACTCATCTCCATTCCTGCATCAGCCTTCTCTGCCTGCTTCTCCTTCCGGGCACAGCTTCCCGAAAGACCTTGTCCGGTATTTCTGCCTGCCCCAGCCACTTCTCAGGAGATTGTGGCCTGAACCACTAACTCTACATCCCTCTTCTACTCATTTGTCCCCTCCCCACTGTAGCACTGAGTGAGGCGGACAAGGATATGTAGTCGCCACATAAAGGGTGTAAGTCTCCTCTGAGAGGTAGTGTCCACACCCAAGCCCCTGACTGCTTCAGCCATAGCAATTGAAGAGATTGTCTATATCCCTATGTGAAACAAAAGTCACAGATTACCATGACCTGCACAGCCAAAAAGGTAGTAGCAGTGTGGTTGAGGCTGGCTGGGAACAGCCTCTCTTCCCCAGGGTGGCTGGTGGGGGTCAGGCCCCCAGAGGGTTTGTCCAGTCTCGTTGGACTTCTGACAGGCCTGAGAACTGCCCCCAGGGCAACAAGGAGCCTGACAGCTCTGTGAACCTGTACCCCGGTCAGTCAGCACACTTTGGAAGGACAACCCCCCACAGTGGGGGGTGCACCACACAGGCCTCCCAGCCCCAGGGTCTGTCTTCCTTTATCCCTGTTTCCAGCCTGGATTGACCTGCTTCATCTACCTCAGGAGTGAGCAAGAGCAAGGCAAAGCAGTGCGTCCTTGGAGGAGCCCAGGAGTGGCAGAGGCAATTGTCCCCTGTCTGATATGGGTCTCTTGGAAATTTGGATTCTGCTCTGTTCCTTTGTCCTTCAAGTTGCTCTGACCCGGGCGATTGGGGGTACTTCGTCATACACTTGGCACTGGGGTCTGGTCTAGCTACAGCCACCCCAGAGCTGTACGTCCCAGGCCAGCAGGGGCGACTATGTGGCCTGGTGGAGAGAGGTCATCCTCAGTTAAGGTGACTTTCTGGGCGGCTCTCAGGAGACTGGCTCCCAATCCTGGACTTAAGGTTCACAACGGGAAAACGGGTGACCCGGTAGGTAGATCCTCCAGATTAGCGGCAAAGAAACATTTCTGTGGCTCTGCTTTTGCTAACCACTCTCTTGCGCCTTAAAAACCAGCCATCTTTGCAGTTTCTGCAACTCCGAACCCTGTCCTAGCCGGCCAGTGGGCGGGGGTAGAGTCCGGGTCGTGCAGCACTGGCACCTCTCGCGTCCTCGGGTGCTCTGAGTCATCTGCTTGCCTGAGTCGTGTTGGGGCTTCTGCACCCTAAGTGCGCGCCACCTGCAGCAACAGCGGCAGGGACAGAGACCTGTGGCCACAGGTCACCGAGGTGCGTCACCGCGTGCGCAGGACCCGCCCCCGGCCCGCCCCCCTCTCTAGGCGTCCGCATTTAATGGAGCGAGAGCTCTGGAGGCGGCGGGCTCTCGCTTGGCCCAGAACAGCGGAGGAGCTAAGCCAGCATGTCCGGGACCCGAGCCTCCAACGACCGGCCCCCCGGCACAGGCGGAGTCAAGAGGGGGCGGCTGCAGCAGGAGGCGGCGGCGACAGGCTCCCGCGTGACCGTGGTGCTGGGCGCGCAGTGGGGGGACGAGGGCAAAGGCAAGGTGGTGGACCTGCTGGCCACGGACGCCGACATCGTCAGTCGCTGCCAGGTGCGGGCCAGGCGCCGAGTCCCTCCCTAACCCGCCCAGCGAACCTCTCCCTTTCCCCGGGATCCAGACGAACCCCTTCCTCCTGTGCCCTGAGTGGGTCATAGTCTTTTGGATTCCTCCCTTCCAGGAGCACCTTCCCCACCGACTAAACCTCCCTTCCTACACACACACCCTCTCACACCAAGCTCTTGGCCTCCCACCACCCACCCACCTCCTTCCCAGGGCAACGGCAGGATCCCGAGCTAAAAATATAAGTTGCTGAGTTGGGGACATGGGATCCTCAGGGGTAGGACGTTCCAGGGCAGTGACGGTGGGCCCTCCAGTGGAGAGCGCTCCAACGGGGTGGGTCGAAGCACCCCAAGACTCAGCAAAGGGTGAGAGCTGCTTTCTGAGAAGGGGGTGTCCCTGGTGAGTCAGCCAGCAGAGACAGGATGAAAATAAGGGTCTAACCCAGAGGAAGAAAGGGTTAAGGACCTGAAGCAGAGTTTAAAGGGGTCCTGGCTGACATGGAGAATGGAGGAGCCACAGATTTCCCGGGCAGGGTGACCCAGTGGCTGGTAGTGCTCAGAGAAGGCCGGAGAGGGGCTTTGTGCTGCAAGCTGCTCTGAGCACCCATATTTGTTCTGAATGGCTCTGAACAGTGGGTGGTATACTCCTGGGGCTACTAGCCTGCTCTCCTTAGGTCTCTGTGGTGCCATGCTGCAACGGACAACCACACTGCCTCTGGGGTGTTAACCTCAGCACAGAGAGCTCAGTTTGAAGGAAGATACTCTTGTCATATGGGTTTGGAGCCACACTTATGGCGGCGGACCCAAATGAAGGTGGGGACACCTGCTGGAGTTCTTTCTTCCTGGTTCTGTGCCTTTGGCTTTCTCGCTGAGTTCCCAAGGATTCAGCAGGGCTCAGGAGGCATAGGTTGGTTCTCTGGGCCACATCTGCCCAGCTGGGGATGTGGCTTTCTGGAAGTTCTCCCAAGGATGAGGAGATAGCCCACTCTCTTACCCTGTTCACCCCTCTCTCTTGAAGTCTCTGGGTCCTAAGGACAAATCTTGGACCTCCGACCCCCTACACCTTGCTTGCTTTGTCCAGCTATGTGTGTGCAACTGGGATATACTCCCAGTGGCCTGTAGTCCTGCTCTCTCCAGTGACCCAGCACCACAGCCCCCACCCTCCCTCGGGGCCATTTGCTCCAGTGGCACCTACAGTCTTTCCGTACAACTTGCTGGTTTTTGGTCAGCACTGTCAGAGAAGTCCCGTAGTGTGCCTCGATGATCCCGGGCTCCACTTCCTGCTGTGGACACAGTTCTGGGTGAAGATGGTCCGTCCTTGCTCTATGCCCAAGTCAAGATCCCCATTAACCTGACAGGACCTTCACAAAACAGAGTGGGACCACAGCCATCCTCTCAGATGGGCTATCTCTCCCTACCACCTGACCTCCCCAGCGGATCCATGAGAGTAGAGACATGTTTCTCTTCCAGTCTCTAGTGAACTAGCAGGTCAGGAGCCTCCCATAGAGTTCCTCTGCAGGCGGGGAAACTGAGGCTCAGAGAAGTTGAAGAACCAAGATAGCTGTTCCTTTGAGTCCCTTACAGCCTTCATCATAAGCCACCATGATGGCACAGGCCTACCCTCTCCCCCCCCACCTCTGCTCCATGGACAAGGCAACAGAGTCAGCCCCCTCTGGAAGGCACCTCCCGTCCTTTCTCCCTGGGTGCCCAGCCCCTGGGTCATTGCAAGCACTTGGTGATTCTGGTTTCTAGCACTTGTCCTTCCCCTTGGCAGGGACCTCTTTGCCTGCCACTGGCCTCCCAAATGTCCCCTATGGCCAGCCCTGTGTGATTGGAGGCTGGCGGGGTGGGAGGATCTAGGTAAGTTGCCTCTGGCTTTGAATGGGTGCATGAAACAAGTGAAGGTTCAAGAGGCCACCCTGAAGCCAAGCCAAAGGGCTGGCAAAGACAAGAATGCAAGCCAACCCCCCCCCCCATAGTAAGTTAGCAACCTGAAAGGGCTCTATAGCTAGCTAGGCTGCCCGTTCTGGAGAATGGCTTCTGGAGAATGAGCTGCCCTACCCCCTAACCCCTCATGCCAATGGGGCTATCTTCCAAATCTGGCTTCCACACTTCTCCGTCTCCACTACCCTGGGCTTTGACTCTGTCCACCACTGCCAACTACCCTTATTTAACTGGGGGGTTCTATGAGTCAGGATGCGATGCTGACCCCCAGGAGCACCCTCTAGCCAGCATCTCTGGCCTTGAGTCCTGCCTGCATTCTTCTTTCTCCCTATGTCTCTGCTCTGATTTGACCCATGCCCCACCCCTCCTGACACATAAGCATTCTTCCTCCACCCTGCATCTCTGAGGCTGCTGGGGGCTGCATTGTCTTCCTCTCTGGTTCCTCTACTAATTCCACCCCTCACTCGCCTCCAGGAGAGTCTTCCTGACCTCCTGCTCAGGGTGCATTGCAGCTCGAGGCCATCACTTGCCTCTTGAGCTGAGGGATTTGCGATTTGCTCTCTCTTCCTCTCTCTTGGAGTCCCAGACACCTCCACCCAGGCTTCCTCTTTCTGTGCCCTCCATGTTTCCTCCTCAGTTGCCTGACTGGCCAACTGTGTCCAGACACTCCTCCAGATGGGTCCGATGTACCTGTTACCTGGTGGGCATGCTGGTTGCTACCTCCTGATGCATTCCATTGCTAGTCTGGGCTCTCCCTTCTATGCCCACAGTAATCTTTCTCTGATGCTTGCAGTAACCTGTCTGGCACTGACAGGCTGCCACACAGGCCTGTTGGGATTTAAGACTCTCCTTCCAAGTGGTTGCAGGGTCAGAATCCTCAGGGTGCTAGGGCATTGTCATCTGGCCATGCCCAGTACCAGGCTGCTTTGGGGGCTTTCTTGGTTTCTACCGTGAACCCATGTACCATTCCCATGTCTGCGCTGCTGTCTAGCTGAGGCCATGCTTGTGGAAGGGCTGGCCCCAGGTAGTAGTAGACAACTGTGGCCGTGACTGCAAGGCTTGGGATCCCAGGGGCCTTCTCTAGGAGAGTGGCACACTTAGAGCCGAAGTCCCATGCCAGGACCTGCCTGGCAGTCTGCGGGTGCTCTGGAGCTTTCTCCAAGGGGACACAGAGGGAAATGCATGGCCTTGGATCCGGGCTCCTCCAGGGGCCTCTGGCAGTAAGAGGCGCCACAACCGTGTGCTAGGAATGCCTGCTGTTGATTCTAGAAGCAGGCCTCCCCATGCTTGCACGTGTTGATGGCTTTGATGGCCAAGCAGCGTCTCCAGGAGAGAACTCCCAGGGTCACATAGCCACATGTCACCTCAGGAAGGACTTTCATATTCCTGCCCAGACCAGTTTGTCCCTATACAGAAAGAAGCAAGTGAGTTGTACAACAGTGAGCAGATCTGGAAGAAAATGAAGGCCCTGACACCCCATCCTTCCCAGGCCTCTTAGAAGGTGGGTCAAGAGGGGAGGGGCACCAGCAGGTCAGAGGACTGGGGACCCCTCTCCTCTGGCACAGGGAGGAACCAGAGCGAGAGTTCAGGAAGGCACAGACAGGAGCAGGACCAGGACTAGACTGTGGCGCTTGTAACATGTTAGTAACTAGGCTCAGTCCTGCAAGCTCATAACACACTCCACCCTAGGTCAGGCAGAGAGAGGAGAGACTGGGAGTTGTAAGAGCAGAAACCCCTGCAGATGCTGGAAGAATTGAGGAGTCGAGGTGAACAAGAAACAGAGCTGCAGGAGCCCTGGGAGCTAAACGCCTGCTCCTTAGCTTGCCGCTTGTATGCACAGTACATCGACACATGTCGCTCACGCAGAGTCCTCCCCTGCTGTCTGTGAAGAGGCAGAGGTCCTAATTACCCAGGAGCCTCCTAGCCACCTCAGCCACCTCTGTACCCTTCCAGGGACCTACAGATACCAGGACAGAATAGGAACAAAGCAGACTGGAAGGCAGGAGCCCATAGCACCCCCTGGTGGAGGGAAATGCCACAGCCCCTGTCCAGGGACCTGGAGGGGAAGGAAGGTCCTGGCCTAGAGGACAGGGAGAGGAATAGGAAGGCCTCGGTCCTCTCCCTGTCCTCTAGGTGCTCTGCATCCACACACAGGCTTCCTGGATGGAGGGGCCTAACTAGATAGGGAAGTCTATTCCAGGTCTCTACCCAGCAGGGCCCTGGGGTTGTCCTGAAAGAAGATACTGGGACACTAGTTGGTGACGTCCAGCCCTGAGATCCTCTGCTTTGCACCGACAGAGCCCTGGCTAGTCGGGAGGAGCTGTGTCCAGATGCTCACAAGATGGGATGACTGTAGGAAAAGCATTGTAGACGTTGGGTGTGGATAGGCAGAGGAAAGGGGTGTTGGTTTCTGCAATGCATGTCCACAACCATTGCATACACAGCCCAGTCAGAGGATGTCCCTGCAGGGCCTGCGCCCAGAACCCTTCCCTGCCTCCCACTGAAGATATGGGTCACAACTGCAGGGCAAAGCAGAGGTTGGGACAAAGTTGATCTGGAACAGGATCTGGTTTGCTTCTGGTCCCTCCTTGTTTTCCAAAGACGAAAGTCTCTTGTCTTAATTGGATGCCAGGCCCTGAGGGCACTGAGTGGCCGACTAGCTAGGCTGTTGAAGAGCACTAGGGGGACTTCAGTGCACACCAAGTCCTCAGAATTGAACTGTGGAGAAAACACCCTGGGAGGAGTCTGGATTTACCTAGTGGGGCTACCCTGCCCTGCCCAGCAGGCTCCTGAATGCTCCTGACCCTGGGCCCTGGTGTGAATCTCTATGGTACAGATATCCTGAGGTGTGTGATTTGAGTTGTCCGTGTAGCCGTTCCCTTTACCTGGCCAAGGGTAGGAGGTGTCTTGGTGTGCCTTGGGGTGACCATGCCTCCAGTGCTTCCACACCATTCACACTGTAGGCGGAGAGGAGCTGCCCTTGCTGACAGACCCTGAAGGCTGTGCCCAAGTGCCTGGTGTCCCTCTGCAAACCTAGGCAGCTGGTTTCTTCCATCAGACTCCCATGAAGGGCAGCCTGAGCAAGTACTTGGCTCTGACATCACAGGTCCTTTTTAGTGTTAGTAACAAGGGTCATCCTGACCAAAGGCTCCCACAGGAGAGCAGGGCAGGGGGCCACAGATCTATGGGCTACTCCTGACATACACTGGCCAGTGCTGCTTGGACACTGCTAAACTCTTCCTGGTATTGAGGGGTCAGTGAGATCCTGAGTTCTAAGGTTCCCTAGAGCAGTCTGAGGCTGGACACCTCTCCATCTGCCAGAGCTGGAGTTGGCAGTAGCATAGGCGGTGTTTCCCCATCTGTGTAGAGCTCCATGGGGCCCTCATAAGCTGACCAACTTAAGGGGGTTAGTGAGCCTCAGAAACAGAGCTGACCTCTGCCTCTTCTCACCCAACCTCCTGCATTGAGAGCCATGTCTAATCAGCTGTACTGGAGAGGTCTAAATATCCCACATCCTCTGCAGAGGTTGGTGACTCTTATCATGCCCAGATCTGATAGCATGTCTGGCCTGGGTTAGTAAAGTCAAAGAAATGGCAAGCACGTGCGTGCGTGTGTGAGAGCATGGGGGAAGGGGTTGTCTCGCTTCCATCTCCACCAACTGTGCCTGTGCTGCTGGTCAGTCAAAGACCTTAATGGGAAGAGGGAAACTATGACCCTGAGTCTCCACAGGGTTGCTGGGAGCCCAGTGTCCTGGGATGTCTTAGCAATGGCCTGCGCCTGGTGCCTGGGTATTGCAGTGGGCTCTGGCACTGAGGTCATCTGATATCTGTTGGCCCATGGTAGTCAGGCCTGTTCCTAGGCACCTGTGTTTACCCTCAACACAGACAGGCGGGTGCTTGCTGTCTGTGTCTCCAAGCCAGCTGACGTGGCCCTGGGCACTCAAAGAGAGCATCCCTCCTGGGGTGTCTGGGTTCCCTGGACCTAGCCACAGTGGAAGGCAGGTTGGCCACCTTGCTGTCCTTGGAGGCCTTGCCAGCCCAAGCCGAGCTTATCCCTCTAGGCTGCAAGCCTGTCTTCTCTTGGGACCTCAGTTTCCACATCTGTTCTTGGAGACCATCTTGACTGCCTCAGGCAGGAAACAGGATTGTGAGTGTTCCCATATTTGGGGAACTGAAAGGCGGTGGTGGTGGCAATTCTGCATCTGCCATAGCAAAGTCAAGCATGGATACAGTCTCCAAACCCAAGTCTTGTACCTCATGGGCTTGTCTCCATGCCGATGATGTGACCTTACAAGCTCAGGAGCAGGACACAGGTATCTGCTGTACCTAGCTGGTGGCAAGTTGAAAACCAGAGCTGCAGGCAGCTCCCTCAGTTCCCACTTCCTTCATGCCCCACCCACAAATACTATCTTCTTCCTAGTAGTCCCTCTGGGGCCCTTCTTAGGTAGTTCTCTTTCCAGCACAACCTCTGGCCTGCTCCGCGTCATTTTCTCCTGCTCCATTGGCAGCCCAGGGTCACTATTACCTGCTTACAGAGGCTGTAAGGCCACACTATCTGCCACCCAATGGGGTGCCCTCATCTGCCTAGAGCTACCCAAGGATCAGCTTAATATGACTTGCAGGGAGCTCCTAATCCTTGGGTAGCTCCAGGCACATGAGGGTACCTCCTTGCAAACAGCTCCAGCAGAATTTTTTCAAGGCTTGAGGACAGACTGCATAGAGTACCTTCTTTAATAGTTGGGTGTATGGGTTGGGGATTTAGCTCAGTGGTAGAGCGCTTGCCTAGCAAGAGCAAGGCCCTGGGTTCGGTCCCCAGCTCCGAAAAAAAGAAAAAAAAATAGTTGGGTGTATGAGTCCACACCATGAGGTTGTCCTCTAGCAGACCCATCTCTGTCATCTACATGGTGATAAGCCTCACAGAGGGCAGACAAGGAACAGGAAGTTAAGGCATACAGGTCTGGGGCCTACTCTTAAAACTCATGGAAAATGAAGACTTTGGAGGGAGAGGCCCTTACTCAGGGTCTCAGCATCAGCATCCTCTGCTGCCTACCTCAGCAGGAGCTGGTGGATGTGATCCTTCATATCCTAGTGCTTAGAGGTGGTCATGAACGGAGTTGAACCTTCATTGAGGATGCTGCTTTAGTAGGCAAGGGAAAGATGTGTGAAAGCCAAAACACCTTGGCTCCATTAGCAAAGTTAACAAAGGTGTCATGTGTTTGGCCTACGTATCTTCTGGGACAGAAAGGGGAGCTAGAGCTGAGCTTCAGGGTCCCTAAGCTGCTGTGAGCACAACTGCTCTCTACTGTACAGTTAGGGGGACCACAGTGCTATCTGCAGGTGGGATTTGGTACTGCAGCCCATAACTCTGCTGGCCTTTGAAAGTCCACAAGAACAGTATGGTTCTCAACCTATGGGTCATGATCGCCTTGGGAGTCATATATCAGATGTCCTGCATATCATAGATGTGTTCCATTATGATCCATAACAGTAGGAAAATTATAGTTATGAAGTAGCAACAAAATAATTTTATGGTTGGGGGCTCACAACAACATGAGGAACTGTGTTAAAGGGCCGCAACTTTAGGAAGGTTGAGAACCATTGTTCTAGAAGGCCTTTGTGCCTTGCCCCCCACACACACACACCCACCAGCACACCCAGACTACAAGTTCCTGATGGACAGAGACCTTCTAAGTTGCCTTCCCACCCTCGTGTGGGTGACAGGATACCATAGTCAAAGGCAAGAGAGCTTTAGTGACTCACCACCATGAGCCTCTGGGAGCCTGAGGACACAGTGTCCAGGGTGTGTAGCTGTGTACTTGTGGTCAGGTAACTGACTAATGGAAGGATGTTGGAGCCTGAAGCCTATCTTTGGTGTGGGCCCTCTCCCCACC
Source organism: Rattus norvegicus (assembly GCF_021556685.1). Taxonomy (NCBI): domain Eukaryota; kingdom Metazoa; phylum Chordata; class Mammalia; order Rodentia; family Muridae; genus Rattus; species Rattus norvegicus. The sequence continues at coordinate 137,703,256 of NC_141539.1, forward strand.
CTGAAAGCCCTATCCCAGCGGGCCTACCTTCATTCAGCTTGAAGAGGGAATCTCTCTAAAACAGGATGACCTTTCACTTTTACCCAGGACAGGGCCTGGTGAGGAGGACTGCAAGCTGGGCTGTGGGGTCTGAGTCTGCACTTTCCACAGGGATTGTTCATCAGTTCCTCATTCCTTTCTGGTGGAGAGGGGGCCTCAGCAAGGTCTACCTGCCAGAGCTGCACTAAACCATGGAACCAGGCTGGGCCTGAGCACCTCCATCTAATCTCTGGCCATTCCAACATCAGACACTAACTCAGCCCAAGGCCCTGACCATTGACCTAGTTTGCCCAAGCCCTATGGCTGGACAACACCGGGGCCTTAAGCACCACGTAGGGAGAGAGCTGGCTCTCGAGTGAGGCTAGGGTCCTAGGCAGGCCCCTGTGGGATAGTCTTATACCAGCGGCTCATTCTGGTCTCTGTTTCTAGGGGGGCAACAATGCCGGGCACACAGTTGTGGTGGATGGCAAGGAATATGACTTCCACCTGTTACCCAGCGGCATCATCAACACCAAGGCCGTGTCGTTCATTGGTGAGTGCCCCTGCAGCTCCAGCCTGACCCTCTGAACCAAGATCCCAGTGTGTGTGGAGAGGGGGGAGTCTTACCATACAAACCCCAGGGCTGAGACTGTCCCATATGCTCCCCTGGAGCCCCCACCCAGAAATTGTCCTCAGAGCCCAGAGTCAGCAGGAGTCAGGGTAGTGGAAGCTCTGTGGAGCACTCTCTATCCATCTATCTATCTATCTATCTATCTATCTATCTATCTATCTATCTATCTATCTATCTACCTACCTACCTACCTACCTACCTACCTACCTATCTCTGTGTGTGTGTTCAAGTTCATGTGTATGGATATGTTTGTATGTGTGGGGGTGAGTGTGTAACAGTGTGTCTTCATAATACATAGGCCTGGGAACAGTCTGAGCACATATATAGCTGTGCTTTCCTGATGCTGCCTGAACTGTTATAGCCATCACCCCCTTGGACAGCTGTTCCAGATTCCTGACAAGGTTTCCCCTACCCGTGGTCTCTCTAGTAATTGAAGAGGAGCCCCCTCCTGTCTAGCTCATCCCCAGCCCCTCTTGTCCTCATTCTTCTAGCACTGGTTGATAGATTTGTGTCTTATCTGACCCCCACATCTCAGTCAGGAAGCAAAGGCAAGGTACTGCCTGTCCAGAAGCCAGCAGATAGCCCAGGTCTGGCCCATTGCGTAGGAGCAGAGGAAGGAAATCTGCAAGGTAGGGGCTGGGGTGGGTAGAGTCAGATCTGAGACTCCATTGAGTCCCTCCTCTTAAGTACACACTGTCTCTAGCCCTCCCAGTCCAGACGGTGATGGTGTTCACCTTCTACAATGGGGAGCCCCAGCTACCAAGGTGGCCAGTCTCTCCATGTGTGTCTCAATAGAGCGGCAGAAAATGGCGCCGCCTGTCTTTTGGGAAGGCTGTAGGAAATAACCTATCAGCCTGCTTCTACTCATCCAGAACCCTTCCTTGGTGGGACAACACAGTAAAGACACATTTGACCCACCACATGTGCTACTCAGCCCTGGGGGATGGCTTGGAGCTGACGACAGGAGAGCGGCTGGCAATTATCTCTGGAAGCTCACTCAAGAGCAGGGGTGCCATGCTCACCCAAAGGGTGCCGCTCAGAGCAGTCACTCAGCAGGAGCACCAGCCTGTGTTGACCCTTGGCTTGCGACACTCCTCGCCTCTCTGCTGCGGGGTTATTTCAAGATGTTGTGGCATTTGGGTGACCTTTTATGTTCACTGTGGCTTGTGTAATCTCTGAGTCACTCCTATCTGGACTGGTGTTCCACCTCCCTCTGCCAAACCTATGCCATGGCCAACCCCACGAGGCTAGCGTAGGATTCCTCCTGAGAGCAACTGCAATCTCTGCTTGTTTGAATCTCCTCGGTCCAGACCCTCTCTGGCAAAGCCATGTGCTTCCCTCTCTCAGCCTGTGAATCTAGCTGCGTGGGCTTACTCTGAGGATCCTGTATTTGTTGTTCCATGATAAAGGATAGCCCCCAGGGTCCTGGCAGGGTTCTGGGAACCTTTAGGGTCCACATTTCTCCATGGTTCCTATTTTCTTATGGAACTGCTTCATTGAACCATAATTTACACATTATAAGACTCAACGACTGTCAGGGGTAGACAGAGCTTGGTGGTTAAGAACACTGGCTGCTCTTCCAGAAGTTCCCAGCACACAGGTGGCAGTTCACAAGTGTCTGCAACTCAAGTTCCAGGATATCTGACACCCTCTTCTGGCCTCCGTGGGCACCAGACATGCTCAGCCATATACAGGCACAGCACACACACACACACACACACACACACACACACACACACACACAAAACCAATACAATAAAATAAAGTATATTAAGTTACCCGCTGTAAAGGTTTTGAGGCCACGCGGTTGATTCCAGAATGTTCTGCTCACTCAGAAGTCCCCTGTGTCAGCTGACCTCCCCTTGTCACCGAGGTAGTAGTTTAGATTTGTGTTGTTTTCTTTGCTTTGCTTTGCTTTGCTTTTGAGGTAGGATCTCAGGTAGCCCAGGGCAGTCCTGAACCTGCTCCAAAGCCAAGTCTAGCCTTGGCTTATCCTCACACTGAGAAGTGGGTTGATTTGAGAATTCGAGAACCCAGACTGGCTCCAAATACATGAGCCTCCTACCTCAGCCTCCCAAGTGCTGAGACTCTGAGCCAGCAAGTCATGCTTCCAGTGGGCTTTAAGCTGCTGTTTTGAGATCAGAGTCATAAAACAGGGTGCATCCTTGTGTGCTGGATGGAAAAGGCTATCCCTGGAGGCATGCGTGGGGTGCTGGGGCATCTGGGTTCCTTACTTGTAGGCTAGAAAGATGGCTTCCTGCTAGGCTAACCTGGAGAGAGACACTTGTGGGTTTGAGACCCTGACTGTGTCTAAAGCTCAGTCCCTCCTCTCTGGTCTGCAGTGGTCACCAGGTCACCGCATGGAAGACAGCCTCTGTTCCTATTTGCTTTCTGTTGCTAAAGCACCCTGACTAAAAGCAACTTGGGGAGGAGAGAGTTTATTTGGCTTACATTTCCAGGTCACAGTTCATCATTGAGGGAAGTTGGGGCAGGAAGCTCAGTAGGATCTGAAACAAAAACCAAAGAGGAGGAATTCTGCTTACTGGTTCTCACTCTCTGGATCATTCATGACCAGTTCTGTCTGTCTGTCTGTCTGCCTATCTATCTATCTATCTATCTATCTATCTATCTATCTATCTATCTATCTATCTATCTATCTATCTCCTCCTCCTCATTCTTTGAGTCTTGCTATATAGACCAGGCTAGCCTTAGGTCATAGAGATATACCCTGCCTCTTCCTCTAGACTGCTGTGATTAAAGGCATGCTCCCCCAGGCCCAGCCTCGGCTAACTTTCTTACACAGCCAGGCCCCTGTCTAAGCATGGCACCCTCCACAATGAGCTAGGGCCTCTTACACCAATTAGCAATCAAGACATGGTCACAGGCCATCTGGTCAAGGATGTTCTTAAGCTGAGGTTTCTGCTTCCTGGGTAACCCTAGGCTGTGTCAAGACAAAAACTAAGCAGGACACCTCCATAGCTGCCCTTGTCTCAGACAGCTGGGGGCTGAGTGCGCAGCTTCCTGGGACACTCCTTGTATGTGCATCCCGGTGTCCTCCAGACCTCCTGACAGCTCACTTCCACTGTCAATAAGGAACATACCAGCGTAGGACATTTGCAACTATGTATCCACTCACCCTCCAGAGGCCTCACTACCCTCTAAGATGCTATCACCATCTGGGGCAGGCTCAGTGCTCAACGCCCAGGGTTGAGACTTATGTAGCATTTTACCCCTGTCTGCAGAACTTTCCAATCCCCATGCCAACACTGTGGAGCCCTAAACGCCAGGCCACCTGCCCACCCTCTGCTTCCCCCCAAGGTCCAGGCGCTGAAATTCTACTCTTGTCTACAAGAGTGTGGGTAACTTGAGACCTCACCTAAGTGGATTGTGGGGATTCATATCGTCTGTGCCTGGGTCCCAGTGTCCCTGATTGTAACTGTGCTGTCCATCACCCGGGTTTAGGCACCTGAGTTGTTTGCTCTTGCAGTCTAGCAGCACCATTTGAAATGTAAATATTCGTGATTCTGTGCCCTGTGTTGCAGGCAATGGTGTGGTCATCCACTTGCCAGGCTTGTTTGAAGAGGCAGAGAAGAACGAGAAGAAAGGTAGGCCACCCATGGCCTTGCCCCACTCACAGGCCCACTCCCTGGCTGCTCCCTGCGCGCTAACTCTGCAGAGCAGACAGCAGAGCCCTCACGAGGGAGTGGAAGCTGGGCAGCCCAGTATCTCTAAACTGCCTACAGTGTCTAAAACTCCAAGGTGCAGGACATCCGGGAAGGAGGCTGAAGCAAGAGGAGATCTAGCACGGGTGTGGTGTCTCTTGGGTTGGAGTCCGGGGGCCGTAGTGAGCATCAAGTACCAGAGCAGGGCTGTGGCTGTGGCTGCTGTGCAGTGCATGTGTCCTTCGGAACCTGGCCACACACTTGAACCAGCAGCACTGAGGGGGATGGCGCTCATCGCCCAAGAGTGCACACATCTGTCATCTCTGCCATATCCCTGCAGGGCTGAAGGACTGGGAGAAGCGGCTCATCATCTCTGACCGGGCTCACCTTGGTAAGGTCCCCATGGGGCCCTGGGGTTTGCCTCTCCTTACCCCCTCCACAGTACAGGGCTCAGGAGACCCTGGAGGGCTTGCCTGGCACCATGTACTGCTGAGCCTTACTCTTTTTAATGAGCCTCAAGGTAGCAGCGAGGTCAAAGCCGGGGTCAGACTCGGTTACCCTTTGTGGAGCCTGGGACTCTGGAACCCGGGTTCTGCTCCCAGCTAGGCACCGCTGACCCCTTCTCCTGACACCATTCAGAAAGTGAGGTCCCTCACAAACCTCTGTCCTCTGCTCCTCTCCTGCCCGTGTGCTGCTTTGGGCGACAGTGTTCGACTTCCACCAGGCAGTGGACGGGCTGCAGGAAGTGCAACGGCAAGCACAAGAGGGGAAGAAGTAAGTTCCTCATGCCACCCGTTCTTCCTCTCCCTGGGGACTTCCAGTTCCTCATTCTGGTGGCCCGGGTGCAGGTCCTGTCTGAGCATCAACCAACTTAGAGGGTCCTGTGAGATTAGAACCTGCAAGAACTACAGGGGAGTCCAGCCTTGGGGGTCACACCCTGACTTTGTTGGCTGGCACCATCCCGAGCATGTACACATCCCACAGGGAAACACGACAAACACTGAACTGGCCTGACTGCCCCTGCTTGGCCAGCAACCACTGTAGCACCCAATGCCCACTCCTCCACAAGTGATACTTGCTCTCCGGTCCACTCAGAAATGTTTGTTAGAATTCCAGACATGGGCTGGGAATTTAGCTCAGTGGTAGAGCGCTTACCTAGGAAGCGCAAGGCCCTGGGTTCGGTCCCCAGCTCCGAAAAAAAGAACCAAAAAAAAAAAAAAAAAAAAGAATTCCAGACATGCCGGGGATGCAGGCGGGGAGCTGTCAGGGTGGCACACGCACATACTCTGCAGAGGTGCACAGCGCTCATGTACATGTCAAGGCACGTTGCTTACACAACTGTGCATATATGAGCATGAATGTGTGCTTGCATGTGCACATGGCACACGGATACGCACGTGCCCTCGCATGCACGCACGCGCACGCAAATGTTCACATTCATGAGCACGCATGTGTACTTGCACCTATACGGGTGAATTATTCACGAAAGTGCACACGCGGTCACATATGCACACTAGCGGAAGCACACTGTCACGCGAACACACACAAGACATGAGTGGTGACAGTGAGCAGTTGGCTGACTTGGGGTCACTTGGGCAGACATGAGGTGTGTGGCATTCACACTGTGACAGTGCTCTTGCTGCCAAGGCACCAAGCCAATGTTTAGAAGCAGAGAGGGGAAGCCCTGATGCTGGACCCCAGGACTCTCTTCCCCACCCACCCTGCACCCTGCTATGAGCTTAAACTGTCTGCATGTCCTTGCAGTGGTTGAGCATCCAGACCAGGCTCCGTCTCACCTTCTGGCCTTGATTCCTGGGATGGGCCGTGGGTCTGCTAGAAGCTGGGGTGGGATCAGCCAGGCTCCTCAGCAGCATCCACTCTGTGTCTTTAGTATCGGCACCACCAAGAAGGGAATCGGACCAACTTACTCCTCCAAGGCTGCCCGGACGGGCCTCCGCATCTGTGACCTCCTGTCGGATTTTGATGAGTTTTCTGCCAGGTAGGTCTGCCCACCCTCCCACAGCCCACGTGGAAAGGTGGTGGGAGACACGCTGGGAAATAGAGCAATCGGGTCCAGTGTGGTCCCTCAGAGGGTCACAGTGAGGGTTACCTGTACAGATTCAAGAACCTGGCCCACCAGCACCAGTCTATGTTCCCCACCCTGGAAATAGATGTGGAAGGTCAACTCAAAAGGCTCAAGGTAAACTGGGCCAGGCACCGGGGAAGCACATGGGGGTGGGGCAGACCTGGGCGGAGCACAAAAGTCCCAGGCAGGTACTGCTGCCTGCTTTCAGCTCCTGTGGGCTCTGTGGACCCCGCTCCTCTGCAGCTCATGTGGTTGCATGGTCCTCTCAGGGTTTTGCTGAGCGGATCAGACCCATGGTTCGGGACGGTGTCTACTTCATGTATGAGGCACTCCATGGTCCCCCCAAGAAGATCCTGGTGGAAGGCGCCAACGCCGCCCTGCTTGACATTGACTTCGGTGAGTCCTGCACCATGCCGTTCCACCCTGAGAGCCCTTTCATATCTGCTGGGGACTGTAAAAAGTCATGGAACAGGGGCTGGGGATTTAGCTCAGTGGTAGAGCGCTTACCTAGGAAGCGCAAGGCCCTGGGTTCGGTACCCAGCTCCAAAAAAAAGAACCAAAAAAAAAAAAAAAAAAAAAAAAGTCATGGAACAGCTGAGTGAAACAGGCCACCTTCCAAGGCCAGAGTACTGCCCACACTCATCACGAGGATCCCCTTGTCCTGTTTGCCTAATTTCAGCTACATAAGGGAGCAACAAAAGGGCTGAACTAGGATGAGGGAATTGGGACTGAGGCCGGATGTGAGACAAGAGAGCCTTGCAAGGCCAGCACCTCATATCCCTAGCACACCAGTCTACTGCCCTGATTGTTGGGGGAGCCACCTTAGCACAGGCTCCTATGTGATTTACACAGCACCCCTTAGGCCACTGCCCCAGCATAGGCCCCCAGACTGGTGGCCCTAGTGACCGCCATAGAGCAGTGGTTTTTAACCTTCCAGATGCCGTGACCCTTTCATACAGTCCCTGTATTGGGGCAACTCCAACCATAAAATGATTTGATGCTTCATAATTTTGCTACTGTTATCAATAGAAATGTAAATGTGTTTTCTGATGGTCTTCAGCGACCCCCACGAAACGGTCATTTGACCCCCCAAAAGGGGTCACCACCAACAGGTTGAGAACTACCGCCACAGGGGGATTCCAACAGCCCTTCGCTGAGAAAGCCTCATGGGCCTTGGGATCTGCACAGGGTAGTGAGTGTCCGCTGACCGTTCTGTTCCGCAGGGACCTACCCTTTTGTGACTTCTTCCAACTGCACTGTGGGTGGCGTGTGCACAGGCCTGGGCATCCCGCCCCAGAACATAGGTGATGTGTACGGTGTGGTAAAAGCCTACACCACCCGCGTGGGCATTGGTGCCTTCCCCACGGAACAGATTAACGTGAGTTCCAGCACTGGGGGTTGGGGTTGTGTCAGGTGGAGCTGTAGGTTTGCTGAGGGGAGCCTACCAAACAATTCTCCATGTCCTAGTTGGGTCTTTTTACAGCACAAGCTCAGGGGTGAGGTGTTAGAGGCTTTAAAGTCTGTTCCAACACCGTGACCAACATAGTTCATAAAAGGGCGTGTGTGTGTGTGTGTGTGTGTGTGTGTGTGTGTGTGTGTTCACAACTCCATTTTCCTCTCAAGCATGTGAGACCCACAGACAGGTGGGTACCTTCAGCATCAACTTAGAGGCTGAAAGCAGTACCGTGTTCCCACCGTCCTAGCCTTGGAGCATTTCTTGGAACTTCTGAGAGCTGCTTACCTGGCCTTCCTTACCTCACCTTCCCCTGACACCTGATTTGGATGAGTCATTGACTCTTTTCTCAGGAAAGGGAAGTGTTGGGCTGGAGAGATGGCTCAGCCGTTAAAGGCTAGGCTCACAACCAAAAATATAAGAGGAAAGGGAAGTGTTTGAGAGGGCCTGAGGTTGGGCCATATTTAGGGTGGGAGATAAATCCTGCTCCCCACCCCAAATTGCAGGACAAGGCCCCACCCTCACTTGCCCACCCTTAAACAGAACAGAAGAGGGGGTGGGCTGCCTGCGCCTCTGTACACAGGCCAGGCTTCGGAAACAAGTGCGACCTTCTCAGAACCATACCGGGGAGCAAAGTCCTGTGTGACTGCCTCAGCTACAAGAGGATGGAGAGGAGGGAGAGCCAGGAGCACGGGAGACAAGTAGGCACACGCCACACCTGTCCTGGCCAGTGTCCAACATGGCAGGCCCAGGCAGTCCTTTATTGTCACATAGGAAATTGGAGATCTGCTGCAGAACCGTGGCCATGAGTGGGGCGTGACCACGGGCAGGAAGAGGCGCTGTGGCTGGCTGGACCTGATGATCCTCCGATACGCTCACATGGTCAACGGCTTCACTGCGTAAGTGCCCTCCTGAATACTCGGGCTTAGGGTTAGGGTTGGGCCCCATCAAAGCTACATCACATAGGAGTCTTCTCCGATCACAAAGTCCACAGTGCGAGTGGAACTCCTCTCAGGGACTGGGGCCCCAGCGTCTGTGTGGAGTCTTTCCATCCAACCGAGCTCCCTCCCCAAAGCAAAGTTAACACTGGGGAGTAGCCATAGGTGTGGAGCAAACCCAGAACTGGGTTACACTTCCATCCTGACCAACCCGAAATCACTGCGATGGTCACGTGAGAGTTACTGTGAAGCTGCCCAAGTGTGGGATCTAGTGCGAAGTGAGGCTGATCCTGAGCTGAAGTACCAGGGCCAGGACAGAGCATCTTCAAAGACCAGCATCTTTGGGAGGCATTCATTCCCTACCATATACATGCAGACGTGACCACTGTTTTTGTCTGCAGGGCTTGGGGACATCCTACAAAGTACAGTGGTAGTTTCTAAGCCAGAAGGACCTGGCATTTCTAGAACATTCATCCCACAGGAGGAACTCTGAGAGGAAGTTGGGAAGCAGAAGGCAGGCAGGGCTCCAGGTGCTTTTTGAAGGTGCGGAGATGGACCAGCCTCATAGCTTCCATGTCCCCCTGGAACTGACTTAATGCTCCTGAGGATACAGAGCCCCAATGAAAAAGGCTCTCTCAGAAGAACATGAAAGCCTCCAACAGTCAGGAGACAAAGGTAGAAGGGGTCAAGGTTGGATAAGGGCCTAAAAGCAAGGCATCCCTCCAGCAACAACAGGAGTCTTTCCAGGTCCCCCACCCCTGTGGGCCCCCAAGGATGCTCTCAGTTGGAATACTAGGACCATTTTCTTCAGGAGTATCAGGGAGCACAGAGTAGACCTCAGGGTCTTTTCAAAGGTCTGATTGATTGAAGAATGAGAGTTCACAGGATGCTGACTTCCCTGTCTTCTCTCCAGCTCCATAAGGGAGCCAAGGGCTTCCCCTCAGCATTAGAAGGTCTCAGTGGCTTTAAGATAACCAGAGCCTTCCTGGGCGGGAAAAGAACTGATAGGTAGCTATTAGTATACAGCTGGTGAAGAAGTAGCTGAGGCCTTGTGACGAAGATTCAGGGTAGCACGGGTCTGCACCCCACATCCAGCCAGAACAGGCACAGCCAGATGAGATCTATCTGTGACGTCTGTGTGGAAAGAGGGGAGCAAAAAAATGGGGTGGGGGTGGGGAAGAAACTCCAGTACAAGGCAGGTTTGAAGAATACCGAGGAGGGCCATGTTGCTCTGGAGTGGTGCTTGAGCAGATGCATCCTGGGAAGGCGGAAGGAAGAGTGGGTGCCATGTTGTAGCAGTAAACCTCACAAGTCCCATGCTACAGGGCAAACATGCAAGAACACTGGGCAGAGAAGGCACCCGCTGGCAAGAGAGAAAGCCCAGATTTCAACAAGGCTCTCTCGTCGGGGCACACAAACAGCAGACTCGGGGCTCAGGCCCAGAGGCAGGCGAACAGGCAGTCCGCTAGCCTGTTCAAGGATTGCACTGGAGGAATCCCCTAATCCTGTGTTCAGTGCAAACAATGGGAGAAAGGGGAGGGTGAAAGCCAGACAGAAGCGATGACAGGATAACTCTTCTTCGTTTTGTCTGTACCTTGTTTCGGGGACAGGCTGGCGTTGACCAAGTTGGACATACTGGATGTCCTGAGCGAGATTAAAGTTGGTATCTCCTACAAGCTCAACGGGAAGAGGATCCCCTACTTCCCTGGTATGTGAAGCGAGACAAACCTGAGTTTTCTTGGCTGTTTGGACACTTTTCTTGAGCACTGGAATAGACATGCACTAATTTTTAGGTGACTAAAAGAGGCGTTTCTGCCCCCAGCAGGCAAACGGGAGGGGCTGAGATTCTGAGGGCCACTGCTCCTCTCCAAAGACTGGCAGTCTCCCGGTTTTAACCTCCCCGTTTCTTGGGGGAGGCCGGGCCCATTTCTGGGAAGCCTCGGGCCTTCTAGTGGCTTGGAAGTGTATTGGGACAGGACTGAAAGGGAGCCCACCCTGCCACTGGCCTTGACTTCCTGGGGACCCTCGCTAGCCTTAGAAAGGCCCGCCTCTGGGAAGATGGACAGCCTGGGAACTGAGGCGACTCGAGCTGCTCCAGAAAACATGGATCTCTATGAAAATGCATTTCAGATGAGAAAGCCTGCCCTCTGGGCAGATTCCTTTTTCTTTTGTTTTCTGGTGCTGGGGGTAAAACTCAGGGCCTGGCCTAGACTAACAGAGGCTTAGTCCCAAAGCTGTATCCTCAACCCTGAGTGACACTTAAGGGTCTGGCCTGGCTCCGGTGCCTTCCGGCCCTGTCTCTTCTTCAACACAGGGACGTTTTTCTGGCTTTTGGTTCCTCACGTATCTGGAGTATGCCTGTCAGCCTCAGGTCAGAGGTGCATCTTGTCAACTGAAACTCCCTCCCCTGCAGTGCACTGTAGGCAAACTGCCTCCTGCTCGCCGCTTCCAAAGAAGGAAACCCAGACAGACTCAGCCCTGTCCCTTGGCTTCTGAGCCACGTGCATCCCCACCAGCCTGGGTTGTTGACCCTAGTGACCCCTGACCTTTGAAAGGATGACCCTTCAAGTTCATAGAGTCTTGCTGGTGTCTTGGGGCTCTAAAGTTATGTGGAGTACCCAGGAAAGACACTGTCTGGCTCTGAGGCTTGAGAATGCCTGTTCCAGCATCTTCTATTAGCAAGGGATAATACATCAACTATGAGCTATGGGGTCCCAGCACAGAGTTGGGTGTCCCAAGCAGCAAGGTACCTTTAGAGACACCTTGGCTTCAGGGTTCTAGAGTCCCTTATACTGTCCAGTTGTGCCTTAGAGTTTCCCCGTTGACAATTCCGTGGCTATGCAGCGAATGTCAGTTAGCCAGTATCTCAGAACTGTCCCTGCTTCCTGGCTGGAAGGGGCACAGCCAACGTTTGAGCCCCACAGCAATCCCCTGATCGCCGCCCAATGCCGAAAAGCCAGCAGGGCCACTTGTCCTCGGAAGCTTCCTGTCTGCCAAGTCACCAGGTCAGAAGACAACCACCTCCTGAGGTAGGATGGTCTATGGGGTCCTGCTGACCCCACCCTCTCCCACCCACAGCTAACCAGGAGATATTGCAGAAGGTGGAGGTGGAGTATGAAACACTCCCTGGATGGAAGGCTGACACCACGGGGGCCAGGAAGTGGGAGGACCTGCCCCCGCAGGCCCAGAGCTATGTGCGGTTCGTGGAGAATCACTTGGGTGTTGCAGGTGGGTTCCTCCTACCCCCACGCCCTAAGCCTTGGGTACACCCAAAGGGCCTGTACCCCAACACAAGGCCTAGTGAGAAATCAGAACCCCGAGGTGGTAACCACATGAATGGAACAGACAGGAAGTGGTGGAGTTAGGAGCAGGTGTCATCTGGGGTAGGTCATTTCCACGGCTCCAGCCAGGTTGGGGCCCAGTGACTCAGCCTTGAGTGTAGCCTAGGGAATAAAAAGCAGGCAGTGTGTATGTGCCCTGTCATCCAGAGAAGACTAGGGTGTATCCCCAGGGCTCAGGCAAGGAGAAGCACAGGACAGGAGCTGCTTTCTGCTGCCTGAGGAGGAGTGACCCATTACGGGGCCTGCAATACAGTTTTTTTTTTTCTTTTTTTTTTTTTTTCGGAGCTGGGGACCGAACCCAGGGCCTTGTGCTTGCTAGGCAAGCGCTCTACCGCTGAGCCGAATCCCCAACCCTGCAATACAGTTTTAAATGGTCCCTTTCTAGGGCAGGAGAGGTGGCTCAGCAGTCAAGAGCCGTGTTGCTGTTACGTGGACCAGGGTTTGTTTGGCTCCCCGTACCCACGTGGCAGCTCACGTAACTCCAGCCCCAGGGGGATCCTATGGCCTCTTCTGGCCCCTGTGGGCACCAGCGTGTATGTGGCATGCATGCATGCATGCGGGCAAAAACGCTTATATACCTAAAATTCTAAAAATCTAAAAATGACTATTTAAAAAACCTACTCTGCTTGGTGAACAGACAGCCCCTTTGCCAGAGGGATGAAAAGCACGTGCTACAAGGGACGTTTTGTAAAGTGTGTATCCATGTATTCAGAGGCAGAGGACAGCCTCAGGGTTCCACCCTCAGGAACACTGTCTACCTCCTCTTAAGACAGCCTTTGTCGGGGTTGGGGATTTAGCTCAGCGGTAGAGCGCTTGCCTAGCAAGTGCAAGGCCCTGGGTTCGGTCCCCAGCTTCGGGGGTGGGGTGGGGGGGGAGACAGCCTTTGTCATTGGTCTAGAACTCGCCCAGTGGGCCGGACTTGCTGGCCAGCGAACCCCAGGACTCTGCCTCCCCAGTCCTGGGATTATCAGGGTACTCCACCAGGCCAGCATTGTAACCTGGGCTCTTGGAATCAAACTCAGGTTTTTGTGGTTATGAGGATGCTCTCATCTCCCCACCCCTCCGAGGAGCGATTGCGTTCATGGTCTCTCTTCTGTCCTCTGTGTTGCCTTTCAGTCAAATGGGTTGGCGTTGGAAAGTCCAGAGAGTCCATGATCCAGTTGTTTTAGAGGCCAAGCAGAAGCCAGCAGGCCACACCGCGGTGTACCACCATGAGTGAGAGCCGCAGCCAAGACCCTCAGCAGTGCCACCAACGTCTCCAACAAAACAACCTGAAATTATTTTCTATACCTTTATTTTTCTATGTACGTTTTCAGCTTGGCCCTCTGAATTCTACAACAATTTTAGATGGGTGAAATCAACACTGGGTACATTTTTAAAAATTCTGCTTTTGAAATGAGCCCAAGTGCTCAAAATGGAGGCCTTCAATGACTGACTGTCCCGTGGTGTGTGTTCAGTTGGAGCCATGACGCAATAAACATCCAGGAGTCAGTGAGCCACAGAGAGGTCATTACACCCGTCTCGACTTCTTCCTTGTTACTTTTAGTCACTAATGACGACCTTTCCCACTGACCTCCGCTTACTTGATGCCCTCCTAGAGAACAAAACCCAAGTGCGCTGTAAGAGGAGTCTTGCCCCCAGCACAGGGTCCATGAGACGAAAATCAGAAGCAGACAGAACCAAGATTGCACAAAGAGCAACTTCCCGGGGTCTCATATACAGCGGAGCCCATTTCCCAGGGTGGGAGGAAAAGGCTTACACCAAGTCAGAGAAAAGTGACTCAAGGTCCTTTGAAACATGGCCTGCCTCAAAGCAAATCTATTGTCCAATCAAGCAATGATGTGTGTGTCTCCACGATGGGCAATATGGCCATTATGACCAAGGTGGCCAACCCTGAGCTCAGCTGGACAGGGATACAGTGTTATGCTCACTCAGAAAACAAGTGCAGCAAGCATATGCAAGGCAGACTTGGTATATTACCCAGTACCCAGACGTAACCATCTGAGTACGTGCATTCCAGAGCTGCCAGGGCACCTAGGAATCACAGTACTTCCTCTTTCCTGACTCCAGAGACAGAGCAGCCCAGACGGCACCCCAGCATTCTAGATAGACACACTCGGTCACTGCCCCTGGGAACTTCTCCGGACTGAATGGGACACATCTTAACTAGTACCACCTCTGCTCTGTGCTCACCATGACATCTAGGGGCCTTGAATGATGTGTCAGCATCTGGGGTACATTAGGCTATTCCCACCATTTGGGGTACCTCAGGCTCTCCCCAGCATTTGAGGGATACTAGTCTATTCCCTGCATCTGGAGTACATTAGGCCATCCCCAACATTTGGGGTACATCAGGCTGTCCCCACTGTGGAGACATATCTCACTGAGTTTTTATCTCCATGATGAAACAACTAAAAGAACTGAAAAGATTTATTTTGAATCACAGTTTCACAGATGTTAGTCCATGGCCAGGCTGGCTGCATTATTATAGATCTATGGTGAGACAGAAGCTTCATGGTGGAAGGCATTCCTTCAGGAAGGAAGGGAGGCAGGACAGAGACGGGGATAAGGTACACTTCAAGACACACTCTCAGTGCAACATTTCCTCCAACCAGGCCTCAGGTAAAAGCCATGAACTCACTGATGAATTAACCCACTGGAGTTATGCCATTGTCTTAGGGTTTTACTGCAGTGAACAGACACCATGACCAAGGCAACTCCTATAAGGACAACATTGAATTGGGGCTGACTTACAGGTTCAGATGTTCAGTCCATTATCATCAAGGCCGAAACATGGCAGCATCCAGGCAGGCATGGTACAGGAGGACCTCAGAGTTCTACATCTTCATCAGAAGGCAGACAGAAGACTGCCTTCCAGGCAGCTAGGACTAGGGTGAAAAGTCCATGCCCTCAGTGACACGACTACTCCAACAGGGCCACACCTCTCCATAGTGCCACTCCCTGGCCTGAGCATACACAAACTACCACCACCATCATATTCTATTACCCCTCAATCATGACATCTGGAGGGCTGGAGAGATGGCTCAGAGGTTAAGAGCACTGACTGTTCTCCCAGAGGTCCTAAGTTCAATTCCCAGCAATCACATGGTGGCTCACAACCATCTGAAATGACATCTGGAAACCAAGCCTTCAATACTTCATACTCATACAGAAAGGGAGTCAGACCCAGGTGGAACTCCGTGGCACTTGTACAGACTGCACTAGGAAGTTGGGATTCTGGGAAGAAAAAGTCCATTTCTTAACAAGAACAACAGCCTTCCTTTTTTTTTTTTTTTTTTTTTTTTTAAGAATTATTTATTTTATGCACAGCATTCTGCCTGCATATGTGATTGCAGGCCAGAAGAGGGCACCAGATCTCATTACAGATGGTTGTGAGCCACCATGTGGTTGCTGGGAATTGAACTCAGGACCTCTGGAAGAGCAGTCAGTGCTCTTAATCACTGAGCCATCTCTCCAGCCCAACAGCAGCCTTCCTAACCGTGGGTTCCCTAGCCAGGGTTGCTGAATTTAAGCCATGCAGTAGGGGACAAACATATGTCTCCATACAGAGGTATCGTCCATTCCGTACAGTTCTATAACAGGGGAAACCACTAGGAGGAAGAAGCAGAGTAGTCAGTAGTCACCTCTACCAGGTGTTTGTCACAGGGCTTGCCCAGTATACTACTTGACACTTGTTCTGTGTAGAATTGTGCCCACCTCTTCACGTTGAAGACCTAACTCCCAACACCTCAGAATGTAATTGTATCTGGATACAGTTTTTTGTTTGGTGTTTTGAGACTGGGTCTCTCTAGCTAGCTTAGGCTGCTTCTGCTTTCTGAGTGCTGGGATTAAAGGCATGAGCCAACACACAGGGCTCGTGGATATAGTCTTAAAGAGTTCAAATAGGGTCCTTAGCGCAGACCTTAATTCAAAGTACCGGGTGTTATTATGAGATGAGAACACAGACACCAATCCAGTAAGCACACAGAAGTTTCCACCTACAGATTCAGGAAGACAGAGGCTGGTAGAAAACCCAAAACTTTATCTGAGACTTCCAGTCTCCAAAACTCTCTGGAGAATTAACGGCTGCTTTGTGCACACTCCGGGTTTCCTGTACTCCAAGATGAGCACAAAATTCAATGCATCTGAATAACTCTGACATTCCGATTGTGTAGAATATAAGGACTGAGAAAGCCCTGGGCATCACTGTTTGCCTGTTCAACATGTTAGAAGATCCACACATAGTTTTTAAATCCAGCGGATCCACAGGTGTCGCCATAAACCCTCAGGCTCACTGCCCAAGATCAAGCCTCAGGGACACAAGAGTAATTCGCGGGGGAAGATGGGTAGCTGGATCCACTAGGAGGAGGAGCCCGGATAAAGCGCGCCACCCTACTGTTTGGTACTGGTAACTCCGTAACATCTCCTATCACCGTTGCTTAGCAACAACAGAGACGTCTGGCTTTTCGCGCGCTGAAACCCGCCCTCGATCTCGCGCGGGTTTATTCAGACCCCTTTAGCACACGAGTCCCGCCCCCAATGTAGCTTCCCGCTAACCCCGCGCCCCACCCCAGAGCCCCGCCTCTTAGTTTTTGGCCTATCCTGAGCTGCGGCATGCACTAGCCCCGCCCTAACACCCCTCTCGGCCTATCCCATGCCACGCCTTGCGTAGACCCCACCCCGCTGCGCCAGCGCCCTTGGCCTTTTCCCGCGCCCCTGCATTCCACTCACTGCCTCCCTCAGCCTATCCCTCGCGGCTAACTGCATAAGTCCCTCCCCCACCGTCTCGACGGCCTATCCCATGCAGCGACCCGCTTGAGGCGAGCCCCCAGTCTTTCTCCGGCCTATCGGGAGCCGCGCCCTCGTCCGCTCGAGCCTCAGCAGCGGTCCGAGTGAGTTGTGACGTGTTCGGCGCGCTGTGCGCTGCTGTGGGCTGTGTCTGGTACCCGCTATCATGCCCAAGCGGAGCTGCCCGTTCACGGATGCTGCCCCGCTTCAACTCAAAGTCCACGTGAGCCCGAGAGAGCTGAGCCACGGTGTGTTCGCCGAGCGCTACTCGCGCGAGGTCTTCGGTGAGTGTGGACTTCCGTGGGTACAGCGGGTTACGCCGCACGGGGCAGCGGGAGACGCCAAGCGCGTCGCGAGCCCAGGGTGAAGGCTGCTTCAGGCCGCTCCCGGAGAAAGCCGAGTCGAAGCCGAGTCCTGCCGAGCGGAGTAGCCTGGCGCGGGACAAGCAGAGGGACTGGGCGGGAGTGGGCGTGAAGGCGTACGCTGCCCTGGGCCCTCTTAAGTTGACTTCCCAGCGGATGGATGTTGTTGAGCATCGCTTCGCGGTGCGCAGAGTTTACAGCTGTACAGTTTTGAGTGGTGCCTCTGTGCCTTTGGAATGTGCGGAAAAAACAAACTCCCTACTCAGCCCCAGTATTTGCCTTTTCCCTTACTGTACGCTGGGAATGCAAACTCAAATGCTGAGACTCAGGGATGTAAAGTGTAAGGATGCAAAGTGTAAGGACTGAGTTGCAAAGAGTGTGTCCCCCAAAATGTAGACATGACCCGGCGTCCTGGCTTTTTTTTTTTTTTTTTTAATGCCAGCACTCAGAAGGCAAAGGCCGGAGGATTTCTTGAGTTTGAGATCAGTGTGGGCTGTAGAGTGAGATGTCTTAAAACAGCAACCACACGATGCAAACACGACCCAGAAAATGCCTCAGCCGGTTAAAGTGCATTCTATGAAAGCCTGAACCTGAGTCAGGTCCCAAGAACATGTAGTAGGAGAGAATCGATTCCTGAAAGTTGTCTTCTGACCACACTCATAATAACTAAATAGCCAAGTGGATTTAATTTTTAAAAGAATGTAAGCATGCAGTTGAAAAGACGACCTAAGTATTCATTGGAACCTAACAGCCCAGCTCTACCGTTTTGTGGACTTATGTCCTGGAGCATTGTCAGGGCCGTCAGAGCCAGGCAGGTCAGGAAGGGGTGCTGGGCTATAGGGTGTTATATAGTACACACGGTTTACCAAGCCTGGGCCCACACTCTGGACTCTGGTGGACCAGGAGTCCTTGAGGAGAAAGATTGCTCTCACCGTAGAACTCTTCCCATTCCCCTTGTTTTTCAGACAGACTTTCACAGCGAGTCTTAGCCTGGCCTTGAACTTAAATAATCCTATCTTAAAGTAGGAGGCAAGTGAGCTGGAAAGCCACTCTGAATGTTTGCTTGCTTCCAGTGTCACAGAGAGGTCCCTGGGTCTGCTAAGTCTCGCCTGGCTGTAGGTGGGAGTGAGCATTTCTGGAACTTGCAACAGTGTTTCCCCTTAGGGCTCCCTGGGCCTGAAGCCTAAGGAGGAGCGGTTGTTACAGGTGTGAGCAGCCGCTTACCTGGGGTGGTAGGTTGGGAGGCCTTTGTCAGGGGTCGGTTGTCTTTCTCTCCTTTAGTAAAGCTGTTCACTGGCTTGGCAGTGGTGGTGGGTGCTGTTGTAAGCCAGTGTCTGTTTTCTGCCTCCTTGGGGCACTTGCTTTTGAGAATGAGTGCTCTCTGGCACCAAGACAAGCTTACAGGAGGAGAGCACAAACCCAGTGAAGTGAATTAGCCGTGGCTGCTGACAGTAGGTTAATGGAAGGAGTACCAGAGTTGCTGGTGGGCTTGGTAGAATCTGCCACCTGCTGTGGGAGGTGACAATGGAGCCCAAGGACCAAGGAAAGGGGACATCTTCAGCTTGGAGGCAGGGAGGCCCTGGCAAGGCCTCAGTTAGGGAACAGGCAAAGGGGACTCCTTTGGTGCCTTGTAGGGTCGTAGGATGGCTGTGCGAGGGCTTTGCAGTTGGGAGAGTTATCTTAAGGAAGGATCTTTTTCCCAGAAAGAACCAAGCAGCTCCTTTTCCAAGGGGCCCAGGCCTATAGAGATCACATCTGGGGTGAAGGTTGTTCCATCAACCACCTGCCGGAGCCACTCAAGCCTGGTCTGGTGGGAGCCCCTCAAGCTGCAAGGGGACAGATGTTGATTGGACCTGATGGCCGACTGACACGGTGCCAAGCTCAGGCCTCGGAAGCTGGTAAGTGGCTGCCAGTGGAAATTGCTTGCTATTACACCTAGGGAAGATGGCAGCAGATGTTCTGTCAGGAGCTTTGACTACCTGGGCAAGCAGGATCTGCTTAGAGCAGAGGTTCTCCGCCTGTGGGTCACAGCCTCTTTGACAAACCTGTCTCCAAAAATGTTCACGTTCCTGTTCATGACAGCAAAGTTATAGTTATGAAGTAGCAATGAAAATATGGCTTGGGGTTCGACAACATGAGGAACTGTATATATTAAAGGGTTGCAGCTTTGGGAAGGTGGAGAACCGCTGACTTAGAGCCTGGTAAGTTGAGAAAGGTTGCTGCCCCCCCACCCCCACCCCCATCCCCAGTCATCTAGAGTGGAAGTCACCGGCTTCTAACTGTTGTGTCAGACGCTCTCCTGGTGTCCCGTGTGCAGTAGGAATGTGCTAGTCCATTCTGTTGGGGGATGGTTCTCATGTGACTTGGGAGAAGCAGGACTCTGTGCAGCCCTGAAGCTTGTTGGGCCCCACAGCAGCCCAACTGACCAGTGGAACAGTAAAGCCCATCTTGAGGCCCAGACAGATACCGAGTTCCGATGGAGTACTCACCCCGCGATACTAGCAACAGGCAGGCAATCTGTCCTGGAGTCTTGTCACCAGTCCTGGGAACAAGTCATTGTGAGCCTTTACCCTAGTGCTCCGGGTGGGTGATAGGTTGTCAGAAGGACTCGGTTTCAGGGGAAGGAGGGTGCCCTCTTGTTCTTTCAGTATCCTTCCAGTGCTGACAGCCTGTGTTTTCTCCTCACAGGCCTTCCCGGGGCAGCACCCATTGCTTGTTCATCCTGCGTGAGATCTGTGGATGGAAAGGCGGTCTGCAGCCAGTGTGAGCGGGCCCTGTGTGGGCAGTGTGTGTACACCTGCTGGGGCTGTGGTGCCTTGGCCTGTGTGCTGTGTGGCCTGGCAGAGTGAGTCCTTTGATCTTTAGGGGTGCAGAGCTCATGGTTCCTCTTCTGTGAGGGGATAGGTGCTGGGTGGGTAGTCTCAGGACTCGGTGATCCTTTTGAAAGAAGTCCATGTTTCCCAGGTGTCTTTGGCCTGCTTAAAGCAGCTGCCTGGCTTAAACAGCCTTGTTGTCTGATCTTCTGAGTCCTTATAGTATTAGGGTTCCAACAGTCCACACTGTTGTTTAGCTTCAGTTTCTATCCAGTGTGCTTATGTGAGGATTGCCTCACACATGTCACTGGGTACATGGATGTTCAGGTCATGCCTGCCCTTGTTTTCTGGTTAGCAGTGATCTCTTAGGCAGTATGGAATAGATGCTGCTCACCCACTCGCTGCAGCCAGCTGAGTCAGCTACTTAGAAGTGCTTGGCGAGTGGGTGGACAGTGTAGAGCCCTGTCCCTTTGTTCCACACTGGAAGGACACAGTCTGCCAGATCAGTATGGGATCAGTACAGTGGATCCAGACAAGCTCAGCCCCAACATTTTCTAAAGCATGGGTCAGATGGGAAACCACACTTCATATGGCAAATCCTTGCCACCGGGGTACTCTTGAGGGTTTGGGGAGATCAGGAGTGCATGCAGGGTACTCTGGGGAGACGTCTTAGGAACCTGTAGGGCTGGTTCATGCTCAAGCTGGGAAGGAGAGTTTCTCAGGCTGCCTCCCAGCTTCTGGTGACTGCTTGCTGTAGGTCCTCAGGTTTGTGTCGGTGGCCATCTTATCGCTATGTCTTTTTGTCACTTCTGTGTGTCTCTTATGATATCTCACCTATCTGGTAAACCACAAAGGACTGGAGCCAAGATGTCAGACCCACAGAATGTTTCTATGCTAGACCTGCCATAGACAATGGTGTCCCCAAACTGTCCCTGAAATGACAGTCACCTGAGTCTGTTTTCAAACAAGTTCACATTCTGAGGTGTGATGGGATGAGGGCTTCAGTGAATAGGGATGAAATCAGCTGCTTAGGAATCTCCTCTCCTGTCAACTGTTGTAGCTATGCCGACGATGACGATGGTGAAAAGACGCTTTGCACCAGCTGCGCCATGTTTGAAGCCTGAAGTGGCCATGGACAGCACAAGATGTTCATACTAAAGAGAGAGAAGGTGGCTTTTTATATGTTATATTTTATACCCCAGGAACAAGTGAATAAACCTCTTTATATTTGCACAAGGACTCGCTTCTGTCTGTTAACTGTTCTTAGGGCGGCAGAGATGGCTGCAGGGCAAGCTCTCGCAGCAGCGTCGTGAGCCCCTGGTTATTACCCGAATCGGACTGATAGGCCAGGCCCAGGGAGGTCCTTCCCGTCCTCCCTCAGCTGTAAGAGGAAGCAGCTGAACTCCAAATCAAGCTGCAGAATGGTCACCCGTGTGCTAGGCCACCTCGTGCACCGAGTTACCACTGTCACCTGGCCAGCCATCAGTACCTACACTGCTGAGTTCCAGGTGATTTGATGAGGCCTGGCCCTTCAGGAAGTTTGGCCAGGTGGAGTGTTGTGTTGATTCTAGGGGTGTGACAATCCTCACCATATCTTCAGAGGTAGTTTATGCTGGGCTTTGGAGGGAGTTCCCAGGAGGTAAGGTGGCCTGGAAGATAGTGGTGGGCCAGTCACTGCAGCCACCTGGGTCTTCTGAGTGGTTTGCTGGTAGGTGTCTGGATAAACAGTGCAGAGGTCTCCTCGTCCTGCCCTCTAAGAACAGCTATGGCTGTTGCTTCCCATACACATCAGTGAGGTGCTGTCCTAGATGAGGTTGGTTCAGGTTTCCCAATAGGACCAGACAGTTGTCTCAGAGGCCCTTTGTGAGCAGGAGGCTTTGGGGGGCTGCAGGTGGGTTTACCAAAGCAAACCCTAATCGTACACCACACCCATACTTCCTTGGCTTCTGGTGCTGTTTTACCTGGCTTAGCTGTCTGCCAGGCCCTTTGGGCTCTCCCTACTCTGTCCTCTAGCCTACTACATTGTTGTTTGTACTACAAGCTTCTGCTGTAGCTAGCCCACCTCTGTCACCAGTTGGGATCATTGCACAGCCCCCACCACCTTCATACTGTCCAAATAAAACTCCAGACTCTCTTGCTTCCTGTCCTCCTGGGGTTCACTTAAATCGGCTCACTCTCTTGGCTGGAGGCCCTTCCTCTGGGTGTTTGCATGGTTCCTTTATGTCTTTCTGGGTTAGGCTCAGAAGCATCCTAGTGCCTTAGTGCACAGCCCTGTTGCTTTTCTTTTCTTTTTTTTTTTTTCTATTTTTTTCGGAGCTGCGGATCGAACCCAGGGCCTTGCGCTTGCTAGGCAAGCGCTCTACCACTGAGCCAGATCCCCAACACCCCCTGTTGCTTTTCTAATTCCACCATATAGATTATGGATGTCTGTGATTCCTCCCAGCTACCATGTAGGTTCCTGAGAGCTTCGACTTGGCTTCAAATGGCATCTTACATGTCATTGACTTGTAGTAATCCAGCCATGAGATAGCAGGGACTCAAAAACTGTTTAGGGAGTGTGTTTGACTGCATGGAGTTAGTGTGGGGATGCATGCATGAGTTTGCATGTGTGGAGCCAGCAGTTGGCTTTTTGTTTTGGTTTCATTTGGTTTGTGGGTGATTTGGCTTTCGAAGCAAGGCCTCTTCATTTGGCCTGGAGCTCACTGATTAGGTTAGGCTGTCTGGACAGCAAGCCTCAGGGCCACGCCTGTGTCAGACTCCCCAGCATGAGGAGTATAAACAAATGCCACCACTGTGCTTTTTAAAATATGTATTGTGCGGGCCAAACTTGGGTCATGTTTACATGGTAAGCATTTTGCCAACAGATGCTCTGTCCCCTATCCAACTATAAAAAAGAACAAAGTAGGGGCTGGGGATTTAGCTCAGTGGTAGAGCGCTTACCTAGGAAGCGCAAGGCCCTGGGTTCGGTCCCCAGCTCCGAAAAAAAGAACCAAAAAAAAAAAAAAAAAAAAAAAAGAACAAAGTACCTAGACATTGGACAGCATCCAGTGTTCCAGTGTCTGATGATTACCCCAGAGGGAGTAGGTGAACCCAGGTGTCAGCTCCTAGCTGTGGTGTGGGAGGAGACTGAGAGCTTGTGATAAGGATTGAGATTTGGGGGATTAGAGCTACAGTGGCCAGAGATTGCACACAGACGGTCAGTGGGATCCAAGCACCCTTGAAGGTGCTAATCATATTGTTGAGAGCAATGAAGAGAACAAGAAACTCCACATTCCCAACAAATAAGGAATATGGGCGGGACCCTCACTACAGTCTTCATACTCCATAGGTAGGCCTCTCCTTTCCTAGTGCAGACTGCCTGGGCCCTCCCTTGCAGTGAAAGCCATGCCTGACAAAGCCATTGTCGCCATTACTGCTGTGTAGCAGTTTTCCATCTTGGAGAGCTCCTTAAGACACAGGGTGTTGGGGGTGGGGCATGGTAAAACACTCCTGGAGGGAAGCTCCCTAAGCCCAGCAAGTAAACTTAAGGGCTTCAGGAAGTCACCAAAACTGACCAGATTCACTAGGGCTGTCCCTCCCAAGCATTTTCAGATCAGCTGAGCTGCCTCAGAGGCTCAGAACACTCTCTAGCCTATTCAGCTGTCTGTAGTTTGTTTTGGGGTATGCGTTTGTGAGCTGTCATCCATGCCTTGGTGATGCAGCTGTCTTTGGGGACGTTTCTGTTCCTGTAAACAACCCCTCACCTATATTCTTGTATGCCACCTCTGTAAAACTCACTGGTTCTCCAGGTTGGACTTAGTGGTATCTGTACTCTGCTGTCATTGGTCCCCTAGCTGGGGTGAATAGGTGTTTGCTCGCATCTCCCCAGAATAGTGCCACACTACAAGCACTTAACCATATCCCAGAACACAACTCAAAATTCAGATTCAGTCCCCATTAAGATAAAGGAAAGGAAACTTCCCTCTCTCCTCTCTTAGCCTTAGGAGATCATTTCCCTAAATGGAAACTATAGCCATTAAGTGGCCATACCTCATTCCCACTGGTCCCCACCCTGGCAAACACATTCTTTCTGCCTTATGAATTAGACGACTTCAGCTACCTCATTTAAGCTTACCAGACCCTACCATGGCTACAGGGTCTATCCCCTCATCTGCTCTGGTGGTTCAGGCTAGGCCAGGCCTGCCTCTGGGGAGAGGGTACCACTTCCCAGGAACACTCCCTAGATGCCTGGCTCCAGCGAACAATGATTATGTTGGGCAGCTTACATGAGTAACAGTGGGCTCAGGAAGCCACCACCAAGAGCTTTGCCCACCTCTGTGATGGGGGCACACCTTCAGGACCCCTTCCTCTGCGCTAGAGACATCCCTGAGGGGTCTCATGGAAAGAGCAGCCTGTAGCCTCCATCTGCCCAGCCCTGGGTTTATCTGTGTTCCTAAGTTTCAGCCATGTTAGATAAAATTTAGCTCTAAGTCTGAGGGTCGCAGAAAGCACTGTTGTGCTTATTTTCTTCCTCCCTACCGCTCTCCCTCCCTCCCTCCCTGACTAGGTCTTGCTACACTACACAGACATGACTGGCCTTGAACTCAGGTGTTAGAACTAAAGGTGCAAACCACCATCCAGATCTGGTGTTTTTTTCTACAAATCTTACTTCAAGTACGTAGGCAATGCTGTGTACGGCTCCAGAAGGGCTGTGGTTACCCAGAGACAAACTGGCTGTTCTAGAAGTGGCTATGTTTATCTTCCAGAGGTCCCTCACCCGCATCCCAGCAAGGCCACCAGCCGGTGTAGTCCATACCTTCAGGGAGACTGGCACGTAGCTAGAGGCCTCTAAACGTTTTGCTGAGCGGTGGCCGATGCTTGCTGCAGTTCCACCAGCAGCCACCCGGCGTCACCAGCGACACACCCACTGTATCTTGGTGGCTTGGACTCAGGATTGCTGATGCTCTAGAGTGACCTTGGCTCCTGTCACCTCCATCCAAACCCAGAACAGTCCCCAGTTCTGTTCAGTCACAGATGTGCTATGTGACCTCAACCAGAGCCTCCTGAGCCCCTTTTGAAGTGAATCCCTAGCCGGTTATCATGGAGATGGAGACAGTCAAGATCCCCCCTCCTCTGTCAGGAGGGCATCCTCCCCTGAAGAATCCCCTCTCCCTGGAGCCTCGGGGACCAGCTCCTAGGACCCACCCTGAGGTGACCCTAGCCACGCCTTCATCCCCAACCCACAAACAAGGCTCCCACACTTCACAGCAGCAAAGCAAACCACAAACTTGAAAAGCGATTTTTATTGACTTTGGAGGGACAGTTTCTTATTATAATAGTAAAAATGCTCAAGTTGACTGTTGTAAAAAACGACATGGTGCAGCAATGGCCAGTGTCCGGCCAGGAGGGGACAGGCCAGGGTGACAGCGGAAGAAGTAAAGCATCTAAAAGGACAAGTGCTAAGAGAAGAGCTCACGTGAGGCAGACGCTCCCAGGGCACCGACCAAGAGCCGCCACACAGGAGTGGGAGGGCAGGGGCTCTTCTGTCACCAAGATTAAAATCCCCTGAAGGCCTTTGAACAGCATGATACAGAGCAACACACTGAATTCTTGTTCCTCTGTCAACCTAAATTGAGCCCTGGGCATCCCATCCAGCCCTAGGGCTGAAGCAGCTCTGTGTCCTCTCCCACCCAGAGGGAGAGTGCCAGCTAGCATACCACAGTGAGGTGCTTCTGGTGCCTTCTCGATGGACGTTGGCCCCGGACCCTAGAGACAGGTGGTGGCCAGGCCAATGGGGCAGTGACAGGACCTACCCAGACCCATGAGCCCACCTTGCACATGGTCACATCAGTCCTTAATAGTTTTCTACAGGAATCTAATTGTTCTGGGCGCTGAAGCCACATGTCTGGCCTCAAATCGGATGAAATAAATTAAGAAAAACCCCAGGATAGTTTTCCTCCTGACCTGGCTGGGAGGTAGGCTGCTGCCCACAGTAGAAACATCCTCCCCTGGTCCTGGAGGCTGGCGAGGTTCCTCCCCAGCACATCCGAGAAACAAAACCATCAGGTACAGATGATCCATGCGGGGCTTCTGGACTCGGCAATGCAGAGGGGTGCAGGGCTGCCAGCCACCACCCCAGGCCTCAGGCTGTGCCACTGGCTGAGTAGGAGAACTGGGGAAAGTGCGGCCTCCGTTCACTGTCCACACACTCCATGCTGTCATCTGTGGGCCACAAGAGGGCTCAGACCCAGTCTCTAGAAAGAGCCCTCCCACTGCCCACCTGACCTGACACCATGGAGGATAGGATACAAGGAGGCCCTGCGAGTGGCCAGTGACTCTGGCCCTCAGAACACTCCCTCCCCGCCTGGTTGCTACCACCCTCCAAAAGGGTTTGTTATTGTTTTTTAATCAGTGTGAGGTTGAGGCTGGAGAGATGGCTTAGTGGTTAACGCACTGGTAGAGGACCCAGGTTCAGTTCCAGTCCCTACATGGCAGCTCATGTAACTCCAGTTCAAAAAAGAAAAGGCTTCAGGGTTGGGGATTTAGCTCAGTGGTAGAGCAAGCTCCCCAGCTCCGAAAAAAAAAAAGAAAAAAGAAAAAAAAGAAAAAAAAAAAAAAAAAAGAAAAGGCTTCATACTGAGGCACCTTAGAGCAGGGTGGTCTCACCTTGATCAGGCGGCGTGATGGTGATCATCTGAGCTGTGAACTCCTCATCAAAATACCTGGTGTCGGTCTCAGAGGTGACCTGGGGCTTGAAAGGTGGGCTCAGCTGAGGAGTGACAGAAGGAGTGGTTATTACTGTGTTCCAGCTTCTCTCCAGGCATCCCTGACCTCCTGAGGGGTGGGATTAGCACTAAGGCACAGCTCTAGGTGGAACTGGGTAAGGCATGTAGGCAGGGGGGAGCGAGCCCAGAGACGCCCAAAGTGACAGGGTAGCGACTGCCCATGTCCAGGCTGGGAGCAGTCCTTTTTCTCTAGTTGTTTTCCTTGAGGTTCTGTTTTTCAAAACTGGGGTTTTGTGTGTTATCTCTGTAGACCAGGATGGCCTCCAACTCAGACACTCTCCTGTCTCTGCCTCCCAAGTGCTGATTAAAGGTGCGTGGTGGCACCACCACTGCCTGGCTCAAGTTTTCTAAATGTGGAAGGACAAGTAGACTTCAGGTAAGCTCTCCTGCCTCACTGACAGCCCAGGACAAAGAGATAAACTGCAAAGTGGTGTGTGCACTAGAGGCTAACCTAGACAAACATCCTTTTGGGTCCCAGAGGCGAGGACCCTCAAATGCCATCCCCCAAATCTGGGGCGAGGGTAATGCTGACTCCTGGATCTCTAGTTGGGTATGGGCCGGGAAGGAGTGCCACCCACACCCCCAATGCTGCTGGTCCCATGTTACCGAGGAATATTCAAGGCAGGGGCAGGTTGGGTACACTGAAAGCAGGCTTGGTGACAGGGCACCCATCAAGGTTTAACACTGAGGTCACCTGCCAGTCCCTCATTAGCCTGGACCAAGGGTACTCAGGAGCTTAAGAGAGCCACACCTAGGGATGGAGTACAGTGGCTCTGCTCTCTGCAGTGGCCTTCACTGTGCTAGAAGGGCAGGCTGTCCCAGAGCTCTCCGTAGAGCTGGAGACACCTAGACATTACCCTCCACCCTCGGCTTGCTTTCAACATGGGGCACCTGAGGAGACCTCTAGGCAAAGGGCAGGAGCAAGGGCACAGGTGTAAGTAACCTGCACACAATCAAGGGCCTGGAGAGGCCAGGTGACTGAGCAAGGTGTGCACAGCCCTGTGGCTCTGTGGGGCCATGTGGCTACCCAAGGCTGTGAGCCTAGCATGGGTGCCTGAGCCAGCGAAAACCAAACAGTGAGAGTGTATGTGTGCACACACCCATAAGATCCAGAGTTAGACACAATGGCCAGAGTATTTGCATGTGTGTGCATACACACGTGTGATCCAGAGATGGGCAGAGTGTTTGTGTGTGCACACACGTGTGATCCAGAGATGGGCAGAGTGGCCAGTAACTGTTTGTACGTGCGCGCGCGCGCGCACACACACGCGCGCACACACACACACACACACACACACACACACACACACACACACACACACACACGAGATCCAGAGCTGGGCACGGTGGCCGGATGCACACCTTCTTCTCATACACATCTTGCCACACGATGTTGGCAAAGAAGCGGTGCTGCATGATCTCCTTGGCGTCCTCGGAGCCCCCACCGAGCCTGTGGGTAGGAGACATGTCAGTCAGGGCTCAGACACTTCATGAAGGTGACATGTGACTGAGACTGGTGGGTGCCGTGGGCAGCAGTACTGTCCAGAGGCTGAGCCTGAAGCCCTGTGGCCCGTACCTCTGTGTAGGGTCCTTCTTGAGCAGCCCCGAGAGCAGGGACTTGGCCTCCGGCCCGAGTGTGCGTGGGAAGCGGATCTCCTCCATTAGGATGAGCTCGAACAGCTTCTCATGGTCCTGGTTGTAGAAGGGCAGGCGGCCGCACATCATCTCGTACATGACCACGCCCAGCCCCCACCAGTCCACTGCACGGCCATAGTCGTTGTCCTCCAGCACCTAGATGGGGGACTCCATCAACATGTGTCCGGGGCATGGGAGGGCGTGGGGGACACACAAGAAGTAGCAGAGCACCTCAGGGGCCAGGTACTCGGGTGTCCCGCAGAACGTCTTCATGGTGGCACCGTCCTTGATACCCTCCTTGCACAGCCCGAAGTCCGTTATCTTGATGTGCCCGTCCTTGTCCAGCATGAGGTTCTCCAGCTGTGTGGGAAGCCACAGTTAGTGTGGATAGACCCCCAGTCCCACCTCCCCTAGTGCATGAACACACCTTGAGGTCCCGGTACACCACGTTCTTCTCGGAGTGCAAGTAGTCCAGGGCGGACACAATCTCCGCACCGTAGAAGCGGGCCCGGTCCTCTGAAAACACGCGCTCACGAGACAGGTGGAAGAAGAGCTGTGGGGTGGAGAGCTGAGTGAGGGCCTGCGTGAGGGCCCCACCGTGACCCATGAGGCAGAGGGAAGGTTAGGGACTAGCCCCCAAGGAGAACAAGAGCCCAGGAGACTCCGACTCAGCAGTAGTAAGACATCCCCAAACAAGCAGGTACAGGCTCACATGGCCAGGCTTGGCAGCACCGTGACCTGTACTACAGAGAGGCGCCCAAGGCTCTCAGAAGGACAAGCTCACCCACGAAATGCCCAGGTCTGAAGCCACCTACGGCCCTACCTCGCCCCCATTGGCGTACTCCATGACAAAGCAGAGGCGGTCGTGGGTCTGGAATGAGTACTTGAGGGCCTGAAATGGAAGCAGGGCAAGCCTAGGTAAGCACTGAGGAAGTAGCACACTGGCACTGCCCCCAGCCACCCCAAGATGTACCAGGGCACATTTTAGTGTCTTGAGATAGGTATCACCTTAGCTAAGGCTGGCCTGGACCTCAGGCGGCCCTGCCTAAAGGCAATAAGCCCAAACCGCTGGCCCTGGAACTCACCAGCTGCTGTCACTGAGCTGCACTCACAAGAAACCTGAGGGGTCTGCCTAGAAGACGGGTCTGAGGACTGAGGGCACGGAGAGTGGGGCAACTCAAGGCCTCAGCAGAGTGAGAAGACCAGACTCACGCCTCCCTCCTGTGCCCCACAGCGGTGGGTGGGCTTCCAGCCCACTCCGGCATCCCAGCCCCACCACCCCTATCAGTCCATGAAGCCCGTCTGTGTGGGTGCAGAGGCAGGCTGTGGGAGAGACACACTCGTCCCTATCCCACAGGGGTCAGACTGATAGTCACTACTTACTGTAAGGAAGGGATGCCTAGAGTTCTGCAGGACACGGTTCTCAGTAAGCGTGTGGGCAACCTCATCCTGGAATGCAGAAGCCATGAGCACTTGTCCCCCACGTATCCCGTTCCTTCACCCTCCCTCCAACCCTGCACCCCCTGCACCTTGGCAACGATGACCTCCTTCTTGAGGATCTTCATGGCATAGTAGCGACCTGTGGCCTTCTCCTTCACCAGGATCACCTTCCCAAAGGTGCCCTTGCCCAGTAGCTTCAGGTACTCAAACTCGTTCATGGTCTGTGGGTAGCAGAGAGAGCCCAGTTAGGGAGAGCCCTTGCTCACCACAACTAGCCTATGGCAATAAACACCTACACCACCACCTTCGGCTTGATAGTGTCCAGAGTGAACAAGGCTCCTCCCAGTTAGCCAACAGTAAGAGCTAGACACAAGCCACGCCCGCTCTCACATCTGCTGGCCTGTGGGTCAGTGAGAGCACCGGGCCTTGGGAGTCGGTGGACACCTTCACTTTGCTTTCCTTAAGTACTGGGCTCTCGTGCATGCTAGACAAGTACTCTGCCAACTCAGTCAGGTCAAGAGGAGCCAGGGGTCCCAGACCCACACAGGAAGCCAGGCAGGAACACCGGGACCTGCCGGGGCCCTCCACAGCCCTGGTAGCCCAGCAGAAGCGGAGGCCAGACTCACCACACGGTGCTTGGGCTTGGCCAGGGCCACCTCCATCTCCTCAGCACCTGAGTTGTCACTGGGTGAACCTGACCGGAAGTCCATCGTCTCCTCCTCCTGCCGTTTGAGTCCATCAGCCACAGTCTGAATGGCGGTGGTCCACTCTTCCCTGCAGGGGGTCAAGTGAGGCCTTAGGAGCTGTGCCATGGCCTTCACCCTCCAGTTGTCTGGCTGCCTGGTCCTGACGCTGCAGGTAACCACCCAGAACCTGGTCTCCACATTCAAAATAATCAGAAACCTCAAGGTACCTGGGACACGCCATGCCCCACTCACCCCACGAGTCCTCCAGTCTAGTCCTCCAGAATGGACTCAGCAGAGGCTTGCAAACATGGCCCTGAGCAGGGGGCATAGCCCACTGCTCCTGACAGCCTCTCTGCACCCTGCCCACTCACCGCTCCTCAGGCGTTTCCACATGGAAGGTGCGCTCAATGACCGTGGTCCACTGCAGGCAGCGGATGATGAAGGTGTTGGGCCTCGGCCGCTCTGTCTTCATCAGCTGACATTCTGAAGAAGAAGTCAGGGAAGCATCTATCTGCATACATCTGATCCTCCGTGAAACTCTCCTTACAGTCCTTACCAGACAGACCATATCCCCCAGACCTCAATCCTGCCCCAGGAAGGTGCCTCCCATCCTCACTTTAAAAAATGTATTTGCAGGGCTGGGGATTTAGCTCAGTGGTAGAGCACTTGCCTAGCAAGCGCAAGGCCCTGGGTTCATTCAGTCCCCAGCTCCGAAAAAAAGAAAAAGGAAAAAAAAATGTATTTTCCCGGTGTGGAGAACACCTTTAATCCCAGCACGGGTGGGTCTCTATGACTTTGAGGCCAGCCTGGTCTACAGAGCAAGTTCTAGGACAGGGCTATACAGAGAAACCCTGTCTTGAAAAGCAAGCAAGCAAACAAACAAACAAACAAACACATGTTTATTTCAGGGGCTAAAGAGATGGTTCATTGATTAAAAGCACCAGCTGCTCGTCCAGAAGACCAGAGTTCAATCCCTAGCACCCACGTGGCAACTCATAACCATCTGTAACTCCAGTTCCAGGGATCTGATGCCCTCCTCCTGTCTCCAAGAGAATCATATACACACATACATAAAATAAACAAACACCCTTCTTTACACACAAAATGATAAAATATAAAACATTTTAAAGTGTTCAAGTTTTTTGTTTCTTTGTTTGATATGAAGTCTTGGCCGTGCAGTGCTGGAAAACTGCATGTAGACCAGAAATCTCAAATTATGGCAATCTTCTTGCTTCTGTTCTGCCTCCCAAATGCGGAATTCACGGGTGTTAGCCACCGGCCCTGGCTTTTCCGTTCTCTTCCTATGTAACTTTGACTGGCCTGGAACTCACATGCAGTCTAAGCTGGTCTTGAACTTGAGGTAACCATGCCTCAGGTCCCGAGTGCCAGGATTACAGCATGAGCCACCACACCCAGCCCCATCCCCTCTCCGAGCCCTAATTCCTCTCAAAGAGCAGAGACCCAAGCCCTGCCACAGCTGAGGTGTTCTGCTCTCAAGTGTGAGACTCTGGAAGGAGCTAGTCGGGTTAGGTCAGTTAGCTCTACACCATAACTCCTTCTAAAATTCCTCTTTCCTTCAACTGCTCACCCCTGCTCATGTGGGGCCTCAGGGATGGAGGAGCAGAGACAGCCCACCCACCCCTTCTGGTACAGAAGTATCTTCCTGTTTCCCCATCATCATATAGAGTCTCTGGAAACATTACACAGATATGCAGCACCCAAACCTCACACTGGGAGCACACACAGGAACACGGATACCCAGAGCATGCACACCTGGTGGATACACCTAGAGCACATACACCTTTAAGGGTGGATCACGGGCGGCCCAGGCCCTGCGGGTGTGTGTGCAGCAAGAGGGCTTCCTGGCAAGGCTCTGTAAGGCAGGAGGGACTGAGGGGCCTCCCACATTCCATCGTCTGGGTCCTGGCAATGTGAGGGGCCTCCAGGCTCCAATGAATGAGCAAGGGGCAGTCTGCCAAGCAAGGGGCCAAGAGGGGCTTGAGGCCCAGCCTTGGGAAAGGCCTGTGTCAACATGGGGTGGGGGAGGGGTGGAAAATCACCCTGAGCCTTGTCTCCAGCACATCTGAGACAGCCTGTCAGGCAAGCAGATGAAAACTAGCACCAAGTGAGGGTCTTAACCCCTGCCTCCAGAACCCACCTCGGAGGAAAAGCTTGGACACAGCCCCACCCTGCTTTGTTCCCAGCTAGGCGTAAACCGCCTGTCTCCTGAGGCCCAAGACCTTTTTGAAGGCCAAGCCCTGCCCACTGCCCAGCAGCCCTTTGGCCAGTACATATACCTATGTGTCTGCTCCAGAGAGGCCCCTTTCCTTCCTCCTGCATGAGTAAGTTGGGGTTGCTTTCCTACCTAGCTGTTGAGGCAGTAACCTGTGTTAAGCCCTGAGACTCTGTGGGCAGACCTGGCGACTGGCCAAGTGACTGGAGGTGGGAGCCCCTAGGATCTGAGGCAAGTCAAACAGGGCTACCTGCAGGGCAGGAGCACACCAAGAAGGCTGAGAGGACAGATGCAGACCAAGCTGTGCTAGGCACATACGCTGCACTCCAGACTGCAGCCCGTGGAGGAGCGCAGAGTCTGCAGTCAGTAACTGCTATGGCTCCTGCTTAAAACTGTCAAACTCACCCTTGTCCAGCTCCAGGCAGAACTGGGCTGGGACAATGTGGCACAGAGAACAAGGACTCAGCACCTCAGCCCCAAGCTCTCAGGTAGTTTCAGTGTCCTGGAGCAGGGCTGACTCCCACTGGAACTGCAGCTAAGGGAACCACAAAACCCACAGGGCAAAGGGCATTTGATGGCCTTCCCAGGGAGAATTACAAAGACACCACTGGGATCTCATTCACTCCTAGAATTGGGAGCCTCTCCTCCCGCTATCTACCCAAGAGTTCCCAAGGAATGCCCTTGAGTGGCTTTTAACCCACAGGGACACTGGTCAACCCACCCTCTAGATCAGGTCCAGTCATTACATGCCGGACCCCTGGCCCTGCCAGAGCTGGTCACTCACCAGTCCTAGGGGAGGTGACTCAGGGCCAGCACTGCCCAGCATCTTAGGACCAAGAGGAGGCTCTCCGTAGTTTCTCAGTGGGCGGTTTCAGCCTCCCTGCTGGCCTGCTTAGCCACCCCATCCAGCCCACATGGCTAAGACACTTACGTGCCACTGAGAAGTTGTTGAGTGGGGACTCGCGCTGCTCCACATCCTGAGGCCGTTCCTTGTAGCCAATAAAGGTGCCATCATTCTTGAGGAGGAAGTAGCGTGGCCGCCAGGTTTTAATATATTCCCCTGCAGGGCGTGAGAGACATGAGGAGCTGCGTGTGAACTCTACCGTGAGGACCCAGGCACACTGTACTGTGTGAGGTGGGGAAGGGACCTGGGATGCTTCCACCTTCCCAGAAGGCACTGGGCACAACTAGGAGCATCATCCAGGGCTCTGCCTGTACAGCAGACCCAGGAGGTGCTGCACCTGGAACAGGGGTGCTACGCCCAGCTGAGCCCTGCCCTGGTCACCCAGGTACACGGGAACATTGTTCCCTCCAGTTTTGCAACATCAGCCACACGCAGGCACCACACGCAGGAGTCACAGCAGATGTCCTCTGTGGTCTCCCAGCGACTGTCATTTTTCATACTGACATCCGGAAAAAATGTTTAATTTACATTTTGCCGAGCAAGGAGTCTGAACAACAGGGAACTAACTAATTAGACAACTTCTTCATCTGAGGGGACACTAGGCTGAGGAGAGGAGGGGCAGCCCACAGGGCTGGGGTCCCTGAGCTCTGTCAAGGATAAAGTCTGCCTGCTCCACTGGGCCCTGAACAAGGGCACCAGCAGGGGTTGTCGTGAACGACTGCTTGTCCAGGCCACCTACCACTAGGTGCTCCTGGGCACCATGGTCTCGGGCACAAGGCAGTCCCCAGTCATACTTCACAGCCCCTGAGAGCTTGACCACCTTTCTGTTTCTACCCTCTCATGGTATGAACCAAATCTATGTGTTCCCTGAGAACGCTTTCCCAGAGTCTATCAGCTCGCACCCCTCCAGGCTCTCAGGACCTGCAGCGGCTCTGGGCATATGGCAGGACTCTACCCATGACCCACCTCCCACCATCTAGCCCCTTCCGATGCCTTTCCAAACAGCAGCCTTGTTCTGTGTGACCCTATACACCCTGTACAAAGAGGGATGAGAGAGAGAGAGATTAAGTGATGGAGGGAGGGAGGCTGTAGGTGAGCCCAGGGAGGAAGTGAATGGAACCACTACCAGGCCAAGACTCCCACTCCAGGGACGAGCAGCTACAAGAGCTAGAGATCTCATCTCTTGTCATCACTGCAGACCTCCTAGGCCTGTCGGCACTGATGCAGACCCCAGCCCTGCGATGCACAGAGGCTACAAAGCAAGAAAGTCCTACTTTTTTTTTTTTTTCGGAGCTGGGGACCGAACCCAGGGCCTTGCGCTTCCTAGGCAAGCGCTCTACCACTGAGCTAAATCCCCAAACCCAAGAAAGTCCTACTGACACTTGGCAAGTGACCAAATGTGGCTGGGGCTCCTCCAGGGCATAGGGCTTGTGCAAGTTCATTCTGATTCTCTTCTAGGGCCTGCAGTCTATATGCAACGTCCAGGGCACCTGTAAACCCAGCCCCGCTTCGCTAGCTCCCAGGAGCCCAGCTCTCCTGCGCAGCCACTTCCCACAGCCATTGGGGGCCTCAGAGTAATGGCCAAAGCCAACTCTCTCTCATTAGAAGGGTCTGAGACCTCATAACAAGGACACAGAGAATGGGGTCCCTACCCAGCTCTGTAAAGCCCCATGAACTTCTTGGGTCACCAGCCCTTCTTCTGGCCAGGTGGCACACACCTGCAGGTATTCACATGCCCGGCAGCCCCACGACAGCCCCTCCCTTGGCACAAGGCCTAGAGGGTGCCATGGTAGGCAGGGGCTCTGAGTAATACGGCAGAGCACTGGGGGGTATACAGCCCACCCCCCATCCCGTTCCTTCCCGGGCCACCCGCCGTGTGTGCCCACCCGCCAGCACCAGTCTGGAGCTGTCGGCCCCTGATGGAGTACCTCCCATCTCACCAGCTGCCGCTCCCCGGGACACTAACTGAATACGAGGGCTGATGAGCAATGCACCCGCGCCCCAGAAATCCATCTCGATTTGCCAACTGCTGCCCATCCCACTGTGCCCAATGCAGGCCCCAGCTCTGGCCCCACATGTAGACCGCCAGCCTGACCCTGAATCTCCTATGGGCTCTTAGCCTACATGACCAGCCCCCAGGCCTGGCAGATTCCAGAATGTAGACCTGGAGATACAGACAGGGTGGGACTCACCAGGCAGAGGACAGGGTAAGTGCCCAGCCCCACAAATAACACACAGGAGGCCTAGGTGCCCTTTCTCTCCTGACCACACAGCACACAAAGGCCACATGGCCAAGGAGAGATGTAAAGTGAAGTGACTTCACGAGGTCCTTCCCTTCCACAGGAAAGGGGGCCACAGCTCTGACACACACAGATCTCTTTCTTTCTCTCCTGCCTCAAGGTCTAGCCAGTTGGTCACTGGGGGTACCAGCTGAGCCAGCTGCAGCCTGAGTTCCAGCCTGCATGTTAATGAGTTCAGTCTAGACAGCTCCCAAACCTGGCCCCACTGCAGAAATGGGCCAATAGGATAGACAGATGTAAGAGGTGGCTGCCCTGATCCTCCATGGCTCCAGGGTATCTAGGAATACTCCTGCCTGCCCTGGGGGTCTCCTTCTCGAATACAAACATTGGCAGGCCTCCCTCCTCTGTTTTCACAGTCCAGCAAGGCAAGCCTGAGCCATGCTGGCCTCTGTGGAAGTGCTAGGCTCTGGCCCAGCCAGGCTCTTCTTGGCTCCCTTAACCCCTGTGGATGCTGGATGCCCTGAACTCAGGCGAGTCCAGCAGAGGGAGCACAGCAGCAGGCAGGGCCCTCCACCTGCAGCTGCCTCACCAGGCCCGTGTAACAAACACACGGAAAGATGACAATCGACCTAGGGCTGCCCCCACAATGTGGTTCCCGTATCTCTGGAGGGCAGAAGCCTGACAACAGCTTCTCAGTGAGAAATAAAAACCAGCGGAACAGCAGACACCCAGGGCTAAGTCCAGCCTCACATCACAGTAAACCCAGCCACACATCTGCAAGCCCATCCAGGTCTATGTGGAGATGACAGCCCGCATCCGCTCCTCCGAGGTCCCACTCCACCTTCTAGCAACAAGCCCAGCATCTAGGACGAGGCAAGGACTCCCAGCAACTTTGGGGACCCCTCAGGCCCACCTCCACCTACCCTTGCCAGACCAAGGTCTAGGCCTTGTAGCATCTGTGTGGGTTGGCCTCCAAGTCCCTGCACCAGGGCCTCCTGAAGCTACATCATCACACTAGGAAAGGGGAAGGCTGGGCGCGGCCTTTAATCCCAGCACTCAAGAGGCTGAGGCACTAGTGTCCTCTCATACCAGCCAGGCCCCTGAGCCCTGATCACGGTGAACATTCTCTCCAAGTCCCTGGTTCTTGGGGAAACTGCTGGATAAACACTTTGCCGCAGTGGCAGGCGGCAGCTGGCAAGACGCCAGGCGGCACCGAGCTGTTTCTCCACAGCAAAGTGAGCCCCAGCAGGCCTGGGGAGCAGGCGCCAGCTGACAGCAGCGACCAAACGTCCCCTACCACCAACACATCCATTGCACCGACAGCTGCCGGGCGCCCATTTACTTTCCCCAGCACATTGAGCAAGCAGTTTACTGATGGCAGCCCCTTGGGGCCAAGAGCCCGGTGCTTGCTGCCTTCTGGGCAGTGGTGGTCAGCAGGTGGCAAGGTCATCTCCAAGACCCAGCCTCCCAGGCCCCTATGTAGATCCTCAGTTTCACGTCTCTTGACCCCCAGTGGACTCAGTGACCAAGAGCTGGGCAGAGACAGGGAGTGGAGGGTGTGCTGCACGTGAGCAGGTGAGAGCCCAGGTCTGCTGTTACAGGGTATAGCCCTGGTGCAGCCTTTCTGAGAGGGCTGCTTGTGTGGGTCCCACAGCGTGGGCCTCTCTCACAGCGTGGGCTTGCAGAACACTGGTGCTCCTCTGGGCCTGGGTGAGCTTTTTGCCACAGCTCACAAACATAAAATCTCACCAGCAAGGAGTAGGATTCACTGTACCCACCAGCCCTCTAGAGAAACTGAGGCTTAGATAGAGGGACACTGGCAGTCACAGATGCAGGAAAGAACCAGAGCTGAGGGACTGCTAGGACACGACCTGCACAGGCAGGCCTCGGCTGAGAAGGGCCAAGATACAGGAACCACCGGACTGCAATGCATCACAAGGTCCCCGCTGCGGGTAGCACACCTCTCCACTGCCACCTCCAGTCCAGTTCCCTGAGCCACAGGGAATACTGGTCCAGACTTTAGTCTACCCGCCCACGTCTTACAGATGCCTACGTCTTCCACAGCACTCCCCACCTCCCTTCCCTGTACCAGAAAGGAAGGCAGGGCCTACAGCCCCACCCTGCTGTACACACAGGGCATCCCCAAGCCTCCCGTGCCACTCAGATCATCCCATTCGGCCTAGCCCCCCAGTTTATGTGCAAGCCACAGGGCCACTGTCCTATGTCTGGCTTTTAGGCTCCCTATACCAGCCCAACCCCTCTGGGCCAATCTACCCCCTACTCCCCACAAGGTGGCTCACAGACCCCACATGCTCCTGTGCTGAGTCCCCAAAAGCTGTACCTTCCCCTTACCCATCCTCCCCTCTACCTCACTGCAACGCAGCCCAAGATGCCCAGATAGATCCTGTAAGATGGCTTAGAGGGTGAAGGCACTTGTCCTCAGGCCTGATGACCCAAGTTCGGTCCCTGGGAACCACATGGTAGAAAAGAACCAACTTACAAGTTGTCCTCAGATACACACGCTGGCTGTAGCACATGAAAGTTCCCCCCTTCCTGCCTCCTGCACGCACACGCGCGCGCGCACACACACACACACACACACACACACACACACACACACACACACTACATACGCTACGTTTAAAACCGAGGCCCAGATAGAGCAGACAGGATGTGCTGGGGAGCAGAGCCAGCTCCAGCCTTGCCTTCACCTTACAGACACCAGAGCCTATGTGGGCCAGCCAGACCCTGACCAAGGACAGGGATGCCTTGTCTAGAACAATGCCTTGGGGGCCACCAACTCCTCACTCCTATGCCAAGAGCCCCAACAAACCAACAATACCGGGAGGACAGGCCTAGTGGCCCTACTTGTATTCCCAGCACTCGAAACGGCTGAAGTCAGAGAACTCGCTTGACTTTAAGACAGTCTAGGCTACGAAGACAGACCTACTTCAAAAGCACAAATAAACGAAAGGGGGAGGGGGTGAGGGCACAGGACATTCAGAGCCAAAGGCACTGAGGCATCTCAGAATGCACGCAGTTACCGCAGACAGGCCACTGGCACTAAGGGGCTCCTGGCTGCTCCTCTGCCCACCAGCCTGGGCTGGAGTCTAGGTCTTGGCTGGGCAGACTCTTCTGGGGAAGTACTAGGTGTGGGTAGATCAGCAGCCATAGTGGGGTGGCTGGGACAACCACAGCTACTGTCACAGGGAGGGCCTAAGGGTTGGTGCTGGCTCTGGGCCTGGCTCGCGTGTGACTGGGCAGAGAGGATTGCCAGAGAAGGACAGAACAGTTCTCCCCACTACCCATGGCACTTCTAGGAACCAGCCTGATGCAAGCTACTCCTAGCAGTCACAGCAGGTCCCAGTTCCGGCCATCCACACAGCACCCCACCCCCCTCCAGGTCTCAGCAGCCCTCTGCACCATGCACTTGGCCACTCTGCAGAGCTGGCAGGGCCAAGAGGCTGCCCCAGAACCAGCAGCTCAGTGGAGTCCCATGTCCACACACTTTTCCTCACCTCCCTGTGACCTCCATGCGGCTCAGGCCCACTGGGGCCACTCTGTGCAGAGGATGGTCATCAGGAAGCACAGGGGAGTGCTGCCCACTCTGCAGTCACCAGGCTGGGCCAGCACTGACCCTCACAGCCCAGTGGGAGGCCGCCCAGCTTCCTCTTTTGTTGTTTGTTTTCAAGGGAGAACTCAACACACTCACAAAACAGGAAACTCAGTCGCACCAGCCAAGACTCAGCCACAGCCACACACTGCAGTGCGCTGGCCCTTCCATGGCTGGGCCCAGGGCATTCAGTTGCCACCTCTGTCCAGTTCTCCAGGAGTGCCACATGCTTACCTCACCTCTCTTTCAGGCTCAGGACACACGCGCGCACACACACACACACACACACACACAGCACCACTCCTGTCCTGAGATGTTGACCTGTCCGCTAGGCTCAGGACCCTTGACCCTCCCCAGAGAGATCATAAGCTCAGCATTCACGGATCCACACTCAAAGCCAGAGAGCCCCAAACTGCTTCCACCTGCCAGGTGCTGACCCAGTGAGAACCGCTAGGCTCCTCCTACCCTGCTGGGCCCCTTGTCTGCTGAGTAAACCCACGAGGAGGCCCTGCAATTGGTATATGCTACCTACTCCCAGTGCAAGCCCTTCTTTCACCTTCAGTGCCTCTGCTCCTGACCCACCGGGTCTAGGCACCTGCTGGGAGTTGGGAGACACAGACAATGGCTAACCTGGCCAAGAGGATGAAGAGAAGACTCCCTGGCTACAGTCGCTGCCAAGGCAGCTCTCACACATACGGCCCAGCAAGCATCAGGGATTTGAGGGAAGAACCCAAAAGAGTAACACTGATAGGGCTGTGGCCTCAGCACCCAGCTCATTTGCAATCTACTGGCTGAAATCAGAGGTCACGGACAAGTTCAGCCACACCTGCGACTTAACCCCAGGCTGGCTGTTAAGACATGGTCCATCAACCCCAACCTCTACATCTGGGGATCTATGACCAGCACTGAGCCATGACCTGTCCACTCCCCTGGGTGAGTCTACTGCCCTCATTGTCCACCCCTCTGCTCATCAGACCAGCCACCTCTCATCTCTAGGAGCTCAAGCCCAGGCTCCTATAGGTCTATGCGGTTGGATGCATAGGGAGGTGAACACCCAGCCACAGATCGATGCACAACTAGAATGTCTACTCTA
This sequence comes from Rattus norvegicus, assembly GCF_021556685.1. Lineage (NCBI taxonomy): Eukaryota > Metazoa > Chordata > Mammalia > Rodentia > Muridae > Rattus > Rattus norvegicus. Next base: position 137,743,956 of record NC_141539.1, read on the forward strand.
GCACTGGGCACTTGGCTGGCCCAGAGCACAAATATCACTCCTGGGAAGTGGCTTGGAACACTTCCTGAGGAGTGGGCACCTAACTGCCAAGGAGCAGGAGAACCTAGACCTGGGGTCTCTATAGCCATGGAGTGAGGAGGAAGAGGAACATCCTCTCTTCCTTGCCCAAATAGCCCTGAAGGCATGGTCAGCCCACGGCGAGCTTGGGATACAGCCAAGAACCAATGTGCTGCAAGCCTCTGGCTGGACATAGGAGACCTAGCAAAGACGGGTTCCGTTCCCAGTCAGCAGTGCTATAACCTACAAAAGCAACAAAGAGGGAGGCACACGAGGGGTGTCCAGGTGTCTGAGGGACCATGGGACACTGAGGGACAATTGCAACAGCCTTCCCTCCCTGCCTACCCCAGCCAGTAAGTCAGAGTAATCTCAGGTTAGAAGGCTAACATGGCAACCCAAGACAGGGAGAGGGCTAGAAGCCCAAACTAATGATGCACCCATGAGTTGGAGCCCCCATCATACAGGGCTGGGGGTGTTCGACAGAGAAAGGAGGATCACCCAAACAGCCTTTCTCAGCAAGCAGCAGGTCAAGCTTGGGTCTTGGTTGGGCCAGACCTGGGCAGAATAGGAGGACCCAGCCCAGAACACAGCACATAGATACCACTGCCCACAGCAGATCCCTGACCACCTAGGCTGGAGCCGGAGGAGGATGAGAGACCATAAGAACAGCATCTCTTCTAGCCTGAGGCTGGGAAGATCCCACCCCAGAGACAGGCGGCCCTTGTCCCCTCCACGGGGCAGGCAGGCATTGTGTCCAGCTGGTCATCCCACAGATCACACACACTCTCACAACTTTACCTGCCACCATTTCCAAGGCATAAATGAGGAAATCAAGGCCTAAGGAACTCAAGGACCTTCTCCTGGAGAGGGACAATGACGGAGCTGCCAAACTAGGTTCAAACACAGCCTCTGCCACAGGGGCTAATGTCCTGGGCTACCTGGCCCCTTCATAAAACTCAGCCATAAGGAGCAGGACACCCCCTAGGCCTCAGAAGGGTTCCTATACCGGGGAGACGTCCTGGTGACTTGGGGCTCAGCAATCTCCAGGTTGCCCTAACTCTGACCCTAACTCTGACAGCCACACAATACACATTTGTATAAGCTGTGAGGCCCAGGGTGGGGGAGAAGAGGGAGCCAAATAGGATGAGCCCCATTTCCAATGGCGACAGAGAGGTGAGGCAGACAGCAGAGCCTGACCCAGGGATCTGAGCTCAGGAGGCAGAACTCCGTGGGCCAGGGCTGGAGGCACTGGAGAGCAGATAAGAAGGCAGGTGGGGGCAGGACACAATGGAGCCACACAGAGAGCCCAAGTCACAGCCTCCTGGCTGAGCCCACCGCAGAATCTTCCCTGCAGCTGTGGGATGGGGGACCTCTTGGCATACTTGACCACATCTTTTCCACCCCTGCCTGAGCCCTCCCTGGTCCCAACCATCTCCCCCGCCTCCCTTAGCTCCTGCAGCCCCAGCCCTGCTCTGCCCCATGTCCTAACACCGACTTTTGTTCCCACCTCCCATCTTCTGTGTCTGGGTCCTCCTCCTGCCACCCTAAAGTACAATTCCCTCTATAGAGAGCCAGGAAGAAGAGTGGGAGGAGAGGCTGGAACTGACAAGGATCACCCTAGGCCTTCCGGAGGGAACAGGTCTACAGGAAGAGGAAGTCAGAAGGGGGTGAGATGCCTGCCCTGGGGCAAGAGCAAGTGACTGGGCCTGGGGAACTGGCTGGAGGAAGAATGGTGGGCAAGCTGGAAGGTGAGGGGGCCCTGGGCTTAAGCTGGTCTCAGTCGGTTTTTCACTTCTAATGCCAGCATGCCCCTGTGGGCCTTAGCTGATGAGGAGCCCCCTGACTTCAGGAATCCAGGCCTGAGGTGGGCAAAGAGCCAAGCCGAGCAGCCCTGCCCTGCCTGCCCTCAGGAGCCCTTGGGCTGTGCCCAGGCCACCAGCCTGCCAGCCCTGAAACAGCAGCCACGTCCTTGCTGCCTTCCAGGAAAGCTAGGAGTGAGGAGGCTGCAGCAGCTGGCCCCACCCCCAAGCCGCTCACAGCAAGCCCTGCACAGGGCCTCAGCCTCTGGCCAAGAGGCCCCAGGAGGAGGCCATGACCTCCATACTATGGGAAAAGCTGGGCCTGCACACTCCTGAAGCAGGCCTAGAGCCCCACGATAGGGAGGCGCCCCTCCTGTCCGGCAGGCCTAGACACAGCAAACACTCTTTGACAGGGCTACAACACTGCCTGCTGGGCCAGTACACACCCTCCACCCCACCCCCACCCCCTGGGTCCACATTTAAAAGCTGGGCAGACCCAGGCCCAGTTCCGCTCCTCCTGCAGAGCACAGACTGACCTCGTTTGTGCAGCCAGCCCTCCTTCACAATGGCTACGTCGTTCATGGTATCCGTGGCCCCCACACACCGGGGTAACCCAGGGATGCTCAGAGTCTCTTCTCAGCAGACTGAGCCCAGCCGGCCTGGCCGCAGCGTCTAGAAGAAGCCAAGAAAGCATGTGAGGCAGGGTCCCGCTTGGGGTCCACTTTCGTGAACCCCAGAGGATCTGCAATTACCCATGTCCTCTCATGTGATCTACCTGTCTCTGGTTCTCTGGTTCCCAAGTTCCCTCCTCACCCTTATTCTCTGCCAGCCTGCCTGACCTCTCTCTCTGAAGGTTGCCATATAAGTAAGACGTTCCTGCAGTAGAGGCTACACCCAGATCTAGGTACTCTGGGGCGCAAGGCTGTGGCCAACCCCCACCTCCCTGGCCTCTGTTGGAACACTCATTTCCAGAAGGCTTTTCTGTTAGGCAGCTTGCTCAGTTTGCTACCCCAGCAAACAGGCTGCCTCCTCCAGGCAGCCCTGACTGCTTCTGCTCTGCCTCGCACTAGTGAGAGGTGTTTATCACCCATTCTCGCCACCCCCTACAGTCTAGGAGGCCTAATGCAGGTCACAGGGTTCCTGCGGCTCAAGTTAGGAACATAGGAATGCAAACACTGGGAGGCACAGGTAAGAGTGGGGAATGGTATAAATCAGAGCCCAAAGTCCTTCAGGACAATACTAAATAAAAATACTCCTCAGGCAGAACCCCTGCCTCTGAAGCTGTCTCGTTCACTTGGCGAGTATATACTAGGCATCTATGGGTCTGTGGAGCCTTCCTTCATTCTATGCTTGGGACAAAGAGACTTTTAGACAGCTTGCCGGTAAGGAGCACTCAGAGTGAGGTGGTTACGGCCCACAATTACAGTATTCAGGAGCCCACAAACAGGGCAGGTAACATACAAGACGAAGGGTACTGCAGTGGCCAACCAGCTAGCCTGTGCAAAGCAAAGTTTGCCAGCTTGTCTTGCAAAGACCCCCCCCCAAACCCCCATTGCTTCTCTGCTGTAAGTTCGCCTGGGTATCCTTTGGACATTTTGGGAATGTGCATTGGGAAACCCCTTGACCAGCAAGCCTGTGCAGCCCCTCCACCTGGTTCATGTAGACAGGCCCAGGAAAAGACTGGAAGACCACTGTGGAACAGATTCCCAACTAGTGTCTATTACAGCCGACTGACAACCCCCTGTGTCTCTTCTCCCTAGCCCAGAAGGCATAATCTGGCACCCAGAGTCACTGCCACTTTGCTTTGTCTGAAGCTAAATGTGGAACAAAAGGAAGGCCCGCTGCTATGTGTCAAATGCCAAATGCCAGAGTAGGAAAGACCACACCTGGCCCCAGGAAAGAGCCCTTCCCTCAGCAAGCAGGTGGCAACTGAAAGCCAGAATGAAAAAGATAAGTCAAGAAGAAATCCCAGCTCAGTGGCTGTCAGGGTGGGTGTGGCCTGGAGGCAGAGGGTTGTACTGCAAGATCTCTCTGTGGATGTCCCCTACCCCCACCCAGCCCCAAGGTCTTCTGATGACAGTCAGCTGTCCAGAGCCATGTAAAAATAAATTCATACACACGGAGTGAGGAAACACAGTAATGTTAACGCCAATGCCCACATCCAGCAGCCCTGAGCATGGGACACTCTTCCCACCATGCCTGTGGAGGACCTTCCTAAGAACAAATGGTTGCTATTGTTAAGTCTTAAGAGTCAGCCCCTCTGGGACACTGGCCCGTGAGCCACACGCCCAGCTGGGGCCCCACCAAGGCGACTCGCCCTTCACTTTAGTGATGGCTCTAAGCAGTCAAGGCTGGCCACCTGGAGCAAGACCAGGGGCCTGGGGGAGGAGGAGTTTGGCCACATAGCAGAGGCCCAAGGTTCCACCACCGCCCAACTTAGAAATCAGTCCTCTTTAGACAAATCCATCAGCTCGGCCAGTATCCCGGATCCGGGAGGCCGAGCCCACGCCGTCCTCCAGGCCCCGGCACCTCCAGAAACCACCTAGTCCAGGAAGCAGCTTCCGGGCCCAGGAGGGCTAGCAGTCCTTTGTGGGCTAGCCTGGGCACCGTGCCACCGCGCACAACTTTCTGTCCGTGGGAAATGAGTTCTCCTTCCCAGGGCCCTCCCACCGCACGCAGGCCGCGGGGCGAGCCTTTCTCCTACCCTCGCTGGCCGAGTGCCCGGGCAGCCCCAGGCCCCAGGGCGCACCGGCCCCCACTGCGCACACTAACAGCGCCCCTCTCCCGAGACCTGGCCCCGCGGAGCGGCCACCCAAGGTCACGCAGCGGCCGCCCGCACCCTCGCCGGCGTGGGCCTCCAGAGCGACCAGCGGGGCCCCGCGCGCTCCCCGCCCAGGCCTCCGCTCGGCCACTTCCTGCTCTCGCTCCGAGGCGCGGCGCGGCCGGGAACAAAGCGGGGTGGCCGCGGCCCGGAACAGGGCGCGGCGCGGGCACTCACCGGGCCGCCGCGTGCGGGCGACGGGGCCTAGCCGGGCCGCGGCCTCGGGCGCCCGCCGCTCCGCATCCCGCGGGCGGGCGCTGGGCGGGGCCGGCTGAAGGCAGCGGCGGCCGGGCGCGCGCTGCTGGCCGGGTCTGGGCCGCCGCGGTGCCGGCCGCAGGGCGCTGCTCGGTCCGCTCCGCCTGTCCGGGACTCGCGTGCGCTGCCGCGCTGGGCCGGCCGCCCGCCGCCTCGGTGCTGCCGCCGCCGCCGCCGGCCCGCCTTCTCCCCGCCCCGCGCCCGCGCCGCCCGCCCACATCCGCCTCCGCCGCCCCGGGCGCCCCCGGCGCGGCCCGCGGCCAGGGCGAGGCACCCCGTGAGCGCGAGCGCGGCCCCGCAGGCGCCGCCCTCGGGTGGCCCCGAGCCAGGGCCACGCGGGTAACGGAGCCCCGCCGCAGATCCACAACTCCAGCTGCGGCCTGAGTTTCCCGGTTTGTGGGACCTGGCACTTCCCGGCCTAGCTCCCCAGACCCCTTGGAGGGAGGCTGGCGTGGGGAGTGAATCAGTTTGACTCTCAGGAGGCCCAACTGTCCCCATCTTGGGAGCCGGGAGAGACCGGTCACCGATGTCCTAAAGGCCGCCCTACACAAGAAGGAAGGGTACTGGGGGCTCGGCTCATCCAACTCAGTATTGCCTGCCACAGCAACTGATAAGGACTCTCCGGGTGACAGGGAGGAGGGGGGCACACCTGGACACCCAGAGGGGGCAGATTCTAGGGTAGGGACTCAATCAGCCAAGACCTTGCTGTGGACTCAGATGGGTGAGGCTTGGGGGGCGGTTCCTTATGGTGTCCCGGAATTGAAGAGTCAAGGTGGTTCCTGCCTCTTATCCATCCTCAGTCCTCCCCCTTCGGCCTGCCCCAGCAGTTCCTGCGCAGGGCCCCTCCCTCATCCCAGAGGCCCGAATTGATAGTAACCCTTTTGTGAATTTACCTTCATGTGTTCGGTATTTTTAACCGGGGGCCATGTTTTGTTTTTCATACAAGGGTCAGAGTTCACCGGGAGTGTAAACAAGAGGGTAGATTTAGTAGTCCAGGATGGAGTTGTCGTCGCTAAAATCGAAGTTCCTGCTCTGGCTCCCGGGGCTGACGTAGGGAGCATGGCCCGCTCCGGGAGAAGAATTCACTCTCCTCTGGGCAACGGGCACATACTCATCAGACCGGGGTGGGGAGTTGGGGCTCTGTTCTGCACCCTTTCTGCTGCACAGCCGCCCCAACTCAGAGCGCCTCCAGGGCGCTAAGTCAGAGACCCAGTAGTAGCAGTTCTGTTCTGCTCCAGCTGTATCCCTCACCCTGAGGGTTGCCCTCAGAGGCTGAGAGTCACACAAATATCCATCACTCACCCAGCAAACCTTCACCCCAGGCCCCCAACTCCTCCTCTCCTACCTCCCCCATCCCGTTGCTACAGACGTCTGGGCAGTGAGAGCCAGCAGGGCGCCCTCTTGTGGAACACATAGCAATTCCTGGCTGTTCTCTAGTGACCCATCTCACTTGGGCGCTCTTGCTGGAAGCCAGTGTCGGAGACAGCTCCTACCTGTGGTGAACTTTGTTTCTTTGCGGTACCCAGTCCCGCCTCCCTTCTTTGTGACTCTTATCTTCTCCTGTGTCCGGAGTTGGGGGGATAGGCGATTCCTTCTTCTGGTCCACACTTTAGCAGCACCCCTTTTGGGCCTCCTAGACAGAACCACAAAGTGAGAAGCAAGCCCTAGGGCCCTGCTGTACTGAGTGAGACTTGCTCTGCAGCCAGATGTCTCCAACAAAAACTGTGGTCCCTGTCCCTCTTCCCCAGGCACAGAGGTCTTCCCTCTCATCTCTTGCAGCTGCTGGCAGCTTGGTATGACTCAAGTGCCTGAGCCCTATCCTGAGCTAAGAGGTCTGGGCGTCAGCTGCATAGTGGGACCTCCAGACAGCTCCCAGGTTAGATGGCACCCTAAATCTGGAGAGGTTCTGCTTGTACCAGCTGGACTGTGGCTTTATGATAACCTCTGTCATCTGCATGCCACAGCACTGTGGCCAGTACAGAGGGAACTTGGAGTGGCAGGTAGCAGGGTTCTCAGCACAGATGGTGGACCAGCCTGAGGAGTGGGTAGTGACACTGCAGGTGTGGCTGGTCCTGCAGGCAGCAGTTTCACTGTCTCCATACCTCACAGCGTCTCTGCCCTAGGAGCATTGCTCGAGGCCCAACACGGAGGAAGAGGGAAAGGGAACTGGTTGGTATCAGCGTTCAACATCCAGCCATCGTTTTCTCAAGAGGCATTCTGTGGCAGGCTCAGGCTCAACCGGTGCACACAGCAGCCATGGCCCTGATAAAGGAACAGGAATGCAGCTCGCCGGACAGCCTTTGAGTCCCTACCCAGGTCCAAGCAGGAGTAGAGAATGGGTTGTAGGTCAAGAGGGATCAGGAGGAAACTCGCTAAAGAGGTGACCTTTAAGCAAAGGCAGGAATGGAGAGGAGACGGTGATGGGGACTTTTGGAAGAACATTCCAGGATTACAGGGTTATCACCTTATAGTATGCCCCAAAGTTAATTTTCGTAGGTCCCTAGATGTCCTCTGATTCCCAGGTTGCTAGTCCCCACTAGTAAGGTATTAGGAGGGGGATAGCGCAGTGGTTCTCATCCTGTGGGTCACCACCCTTTGGGGAATCAAATGGCCCTCTCACAGGTGTCGCCTAAGACCATCGGGAAAGCAGATGTTCACATTATGATTCTTAAAAGTAGCAAAATTGAATCTATGAAGTAGCAACAAAAATATTTTTATAGTTAGGAGTCACAACACAAGGAACTGTATTAAAGGGATGAAGCTTTAGGAAGGTTGAGAACCACTGGTACTGGGGCTCAGAATCATGCTAACTCTGGGAAGGACTGAGGCAGACTCCAATCCTAGCAGGCTCAGAGAGGGACAGTTGGATCTGGGCTTAGCCTAAACATATGACGTGGGCCATTGGATAGTCAGAGGGAACGGGTCCTCCCCAGGCAGGGCTCTGATGTTGGGGACAGCCAAACTCTGCCCCTCAGCTGTGCAGTGCCTGGATAAAATATACGGTGGCTCTAAGTAGGCCCCTTGCTGCAGTTGCTAGACATAGGAATTACTTCATATATATAGTCAATGTGTTTCAGATACACAAGTCTTTTCCAGGACAGAACGTAAGCTCAAGCTGGTCTAGAACCTGAAACACCCCTGCTTCAGCCTGCTGAGTAGTTTAACACTGCTTCTCTTCCCTGTAGAATCTCGGTCCTCCAGGAACTCTGGAAGTCCCTTAGGCTTCCAATCTGACTTTGAACGGGTCCCCTGGAGCTGCCCCAACAGCCAGAAAGCCCCCTTTCACAACTGGACACTCTGGTCTGAGTGTCTAAGGAGCAAGCCAGCCCCCTCCACCCAGAATACCCTTGGCTAGTCTACCCAAACATCTGGCCTTTGCCCATTTTCCTGTAATCCCTGTACAAGACTTCCTATGTACCCTCTAGCGTTCTGCGTGATGCCCACCCAACATTCTCGGTTGCTGGACTTCCAACAAATGCAAGGTGAAAATCTGGAATGAGCCCAGCCCACATAGGAACCCTGGCCCTGTAATTTAGTGCTATGTGGCCCCTCCCTCACCCTAGGACTGTAAACGTCTAACTGACAGGCTTATGAAGCTCATTTGACCGATGGATGTCTCAAGCAACTTCAAACCCCCCTCAGTCAAGAATATCCTTCCACCTGCACCCGTGGGAGAAAAGACCTCCCAGCCATTGGTATAGCCCATGCCCAGGGGCAGGGGGACTGGGGCTCAAGGCCTCTAAACCCAGAGCTTTATTGTCATTTCCTTTCCCCAGAAGAAGCAGGTGTCTCCCCAATACCTTGCTGGCCCTGATTCCCCTGAAACACTTTAGCCAGAGTGCTGGCCCTGACCTCTCTCCGTATCACTCCTCAAACACATCCTGTAACCTGTCTGCCTAACTCGAGGGGTCTCCTGCCACTTCTCTGTGATTGTGTCTTTATCCCATCCCACCACACCTGCCCTATCCAGTGCCCTCTGTCACAGATCTTAGTGTGCTTGGCTGCCAGCCCAGGGTCTGCAGAGGGCGGTAATCCTCTGTCAGAGACCCCGGTACATGTCCTGTCCCAGCTGTGTTAACCTGAATTCAAGAGAATGCTTCCTAAGAAGTGAATTTCTTTTTGACATTTGCGGTCTCCCGGTGGCACCCTGACCCATCTGAAGGGCTGTCTTCCAACTGGTCCGAGGCCATTGTCCCGGCCACACCGTCAGTGACTGCCGGTGCATTGGTCCAGGGAGGAGCGACTGCCCCTTTGTCCACTGGGGCAGTCGGGACCCCATGGAGGGCACAGAGGCCCAGGAGACAAGTATCGCGAGAGGGTCCCGCACCCCCTCCCGCCAGAGTGCGGCGGGCTAGCTTCTAGCGGGGCTGACCGGGTGGGGCGGACAGAGAAGGGGTAGCGAGGTGACCTCAGCGGTTCCGCCGCTCCGGGAAGTCGCCTGGCCCGCCCCCTCCAGCTCCAGCCGGGAGTTTCGCTCTTCGGGGCGGGGCAAGCAGCAGGCGTTGCCCCGCCGGCCAAGTTAGTGTGCGCCCCGCCCGGCGCCGTCCGGGTCCCGGCGCCCTCCCGGCCGGGGCGCGCCACCCGTAGCTCGGTGAGGTCCGAGCTGCACGGGAAAGCTTGCAGAACGAGCGGAGAGCCGCGCGTGCGGCGGAGGTGAGCACAGGGGCGGGTTCTCGGCTCCGCCTGCCTAGCCGGCCGCTCCCCACGGCCGCGCTGCCATAAATGGGGCCGACGGCAGCGGTGGCAGCTGGCAGCGGCGCGGGCGGGCGGCGACTCCGGCGTCGGGGGGCGCGGCAGGCGGGGGGGTGCGGGCGAGGCAGCCTGAAGTCCCGACTTCTGTCCGCGCGGCTCGGCCCCTCCGCTGCGCCCCGAGCCCCGCCCCGGCGGCAGAGCAGCTTCTGTTTACTTTCGATCGAGTTTTTCCTGCTCCGGGCAGGTGCCGGGGCAGCTCAGGGCTGGCGGTTGCGCGCGTCACTCCCGCGCCTCTCCGTGAGCTGCCTGCAACCCGGGAAGGGCGCGTCGGGGCGAGCGGCGGCCACGGCATCCCCGGCGTGTTGACAGGCGTCCCGTTTGTGCCCAGGTGATGACTGCGGCGGCATGGAGTTCCCGGAGCACGGCGTACGGCTGCTGGGCCGCCTGAGGCAGCAGCGCGAGCTTGGGTTCCTGTGCGACTGCACTGTCCTGGTGGGCGACGCGCGCTTCCCTGCGCACCGCGCTGTACTGGCCGCGTGCAGTGTCTACTTCCATCTCTTCTACAGGGACCAGCCCGCGAGCAGCCGCGACACAGTGCGGCTCAACGGCGACATCGTCACCGTACCCGCCTTCAGCCGCCTGCTGGACTTCATGTATGAGGGCCGCCTGGACCTGCACAGCCTACCTGTCGAGGACGTCCTGGCTGCAGCCAGTTACCTACACATGTATGACATCGTCAAGGTCTGCAAGGGCAGGCTCAGAAAGAAGGACCCAGATCTGGAGACCCGTACGCTGGGGACAGAGCTTCCCGGGCAGACACCACACCCCCTGCCTTCCTGGCCCCCTGCCTTCTGCCAAGCCACACCAAAGGCCAAACCCCCATCTCTAGGGGTCAAGGCTGTCCATCCCCTGCCAAAATTCGGACCTCCATCTTGGCAGGTCTCAGAGGAGTCGAGTGGGGCCCTGGACCTGTCGCTGAAGCCTGGCCCAAGACCAGAGCAGGCCCACCCACCCTGTCTCCTCCAGACATCCCAGTGCAGCTCCATACAGCAAGGGGCCCAGCCACTGGTGAAGGCCGAGCAAGATTCGTTCTCTGAACAAGATAGCAGCAGCCCGCAGAGCGCGGACAGATCCCCACCACCAGTCTGTGCTTCTGCAGCCCGGGGCCTGGCAGTGAACTTGGAGCCATTGCACATCCAAGGAACAGGCAGCCAGCAGCTTGGGCTGCATGCAGAGCCAGTGGTGGACAGCGAAGATCTGGGTCCTGGCAGGCATCTTTGCATTTGCCCGTTGTGCTGCAAACTCTTCCCTAGCACCCACGCACTGCAGCCGCATCTCAGCGCCCACTTCCGGGAGCGGGACAGCGTCCGTACCAGGCTCTCCCCGGAGGGGGCCGTGCCCACGTGCCCCCTCTGCAGCAAGACCTTCTCCTGCACGTACACGCTGAAGAGGCATGAACGGACACACTCTGGGGAGAAGCCCTATACATGCGTGCAGTGTGGTAAGAGCTTCCAGTACTCACACAACTTAAGCCGGCATGCTGTGGTCCACACACGGGAGAAGCCCCATGCCTGCCGCTGGTGTGAGCGCCGATTCACACAGTCTGGTGACCTGTATCGCCATGTCCGCAAGTTCCACTATGGCCTCGTCAAGCCCTTGCTTGTGTGAAGTGTTTTTCTGCATCCCCGAGGTGGAGGAAGAGCAGAGGCAGGGTCTCCCCGGATGGAACTCTGGGGCAGAGGAAGAAGCCCAGGCTACCCCAAGGCTAGAAGGTTGCACTGGCCAACCTGAATGAATGCTGCTGCTTCTTGGATGGGTCACCTCCTCCTCCCCTCCCCTCCACCTGACACCTGAGCAGGTTGTACCCTGCCCAGTTTAGGGATACTCTGTCCCCACTGTCCTTCCTCTCTAGCAAGGTCCTAGAGTGCCTGGCCTGCCCGCCCATTCACTGGCCAGTGTGAGATAATACAGTTTTCCTCTGTCCTGGGGCTTCCCTGACCACCCTGCTGGGGTACTTGAGAGTGTCCTTGTGTGCCTAATGCCACGATAGAATGACTCACTTGTCAAGAGAGTCATTAATGCAAGTGTCTAACAGGGTGCACTGAGTGAGCTGGAGCCATTCCTGGTGAGGGACCGCAGGAGCCCCTGTTGAGAAGGCCTCGGGCACAACAAGTACCAGCAGGGGCCACAGAGATCCAGCTGGCCTTTCAGGAGGCTTAGCTCCAGCAGGGACCTGAGCATCATGAGGAGGGTGGCTGAAGCTGGGTGTCCCTGGGGCGCTGTTACTGGGGTGGAACAGGGGTGGAACTTTGATCAAGGAAGGAGAATTTGGAAATGGATTCTTTTATCAGGAGCCTCCCAAGGGCAATATGTGTCTGCTACTGGTTGAGGACCTGTAAGTGTCCCCTACTGGCTTCATGCGGCTGGGGATGGCAGATTTTGCCACGAGCCAAGCTTTGCATGTTGAAACTGATGCTGTGTTCCAGTCAGGCCTGAGCCTGGGAGACACTCTCTGCTTTCTAAGGGTCTCCCTGGAGCTGCAGCCATTCCCAGGCACCAAACACAAGGCCGGAGCTTGTCCAGCTTAAGAGGAGCAATGTTGGCTGTACCACCTCCTGTCGTGGGGCATGGGTGGGAGCAGCTGTCACAGGGAGAAGGGAGACAGATTCTCCCTTCAACTACAGCCCTGGAAGGAAGGCTGGTGCCCTTGAAATGTAAAGGACTTTGCCCGCTGCCTTTGTCGAGGATATGGGCCCCCTCACTTTAACGACTTGCACCCCAAGCAAGCCTTGGTCATTTCAGGAAGGGGGTGGGGTAGGATGAGGGGGTGGCCTCAGCAAGTGGTAGAGCTGCCTGAAACAGCCTGCCCTCTCCACAACAGGGCTGTCTGTGCTGATTGCAAGTGGCCCAGAGGAAAGAGTCGGGCAAGTCTTAAGTCATTGTGTCTTCCGCTAACACTTGATGTATTTGTTTGTTTGCTTGGTCTGGAGTGAAGTGACAGTTGGTCTTCCCAAGGTGGACAGACCCTGTTCATCTCCTCACCGTCTCTCTGCTCTCCTAATATGTCCACAGCTGGCCAGGGAGTCTGTCAGCGATGCTCTAAGACGGCAGGCCCCAGACAGGCCACAGTGCCAAGAGCCGGAAAAGAGGCACTGATAACCTGGCCTCTGACTCCACCTCTAGAAAGGCTAGTAGAACCCTGTGACTTATGATCTGAGTGATCGCTCGCTCACTCCTCCCTTCCCCCCTTCGTGTGTGTGTGTGTGTGTGTGTGTGTGTGTGTGTGTGTGTGTAGTACTACACGTGTGCAGGCAGAACACCCCTATGTTGGTTTTTCCTCTAGTACTTGCTTTCCCGGGACAGGGAGCCTACCCTGAGTCAACACTGGACTCGTCTTTGGTGCAGTTACTGTGAAATGAACCAAGAATGGTGACTGGTTATACATTTATAACTGGCATGGTTCAGTTGCGTGTGTGTATGTGTCTGATCTGCTACCTGTGTGGGGAGCACAGGGCAGGCGTAGAAGGGGTCCAGGTGCTTTCTGCTGTGTGTGGGGTTCCCAGGGCCAAGCCGGCTACTGTTCCTGCCTGTGGTCTCACTGCTGCTCTGCCCCCTGGAGGGACTACTGGGAAATGACTCCACAGGACAGCTTTTTCTCGGTTTCGCTGGGATGTTTGCACAGCCCTGCTTGTGGTCGGCCTGCACTGTCCCTAGAAAGGAGCTCCGTCTTCCTATTTCACACACTCTGTTGGTCACAATGTCAGTGTAATAAAGCCAACCGCAGGTGAAGATGGCTGTGGTGATTCTCGGTTGGGAAACGTGGGCTTTGCCAGGCTAGAAGTGTGTGTGTGTTGGGGGCCGGAGTAGGGGAGGCAACCACTCAGTACAAGAGGTGCTCATGGCTAGTGGGGTGAGTGGACTGGGACAGGCCTAGTGACAGGTGCCTCATTCCCCTGATGCTAGACATTGGGAGAGGAGCCCTAGAGAGGCAGGGCGTTGGGAGGAAGGGCAGGGTCTTGGATCTAAGACTTGATTCTGTCGTTACGGCTCTCTGCCTCCTTCAAGCCGTCCAGGCAAACCCCAAACTGTGTGTACTTGGCTCTCTTATCTCCCCCCAACACCTTCACACTTCTTTCAGGGTTCGGCTGGACCAAAGACTTTTGTGTTTCCCCTCACTCCCTCCTGCCCACTGTAGTGGGTGGCTGGGCTCTGGGCTGACAGTTTGGGGCCTATGTCAGTTGCCCTACACCTTCCTGTGCTGGACATTGCTTAGGGATGCAGATGTCCCATGAGCCCCCAGGCTTCATCTACCGTTTTACCAGGCCCTCTGGCGGATGGAGTAGAATGGCCCCAGCACGAGATATCAGACTCATTCTGCTTGAGCCAAGTTCAGGGAAGGGTGGGAACTGTGCCTGTCACAGGGACCCTGGCCACCCTAAGCTGGTACTGGAAGGGCCTGACAGTGACTGGGCCAATTCCTCTGGCTTTCCCAGTTCTGGCTCCAGATGTAAGTGCTGGGAGGAGGTGCCTGGCCCTCCTGTGCCCCACACTCACCCTGCCTCCCACGAAGCTTGGATGGGAGCCACTGTCCTGCAGGAGGCCCTGTCATGTTCCCAGTTGAGCCTGTGACTCAGCCCAAGTTTTCCAGCCCAGGAGGAGACAGCAGCTGTTGCCACACCAATGGGGATGGGAGCCCTGGGAGGGGAGGCTTCCTGGGGCCCCCTCTAGTGTGTGGACTCTGCCCAGCTGGGCTTCACTAAGCCTCCAACTCTATTCCTGGACGGCGTGGGCCTCTTGGCACCCTCCCTGGAATTACCCATGTTTACCTGGTGGCCGGATGGTAAACTGAGGCATGTACAAAGTCTTTGCAGTCCCCAAAATCTCAGCCAGTGGGCAACAAGTCTAGGACTTGCCTGCCTCTGGGGAGTGTTGGGTACCTCAGCTGTGTGCAGCACAGACCCTGGTGTCGAGAGTCCATGGGACTAGCACTCAGCAGAAGAGCAGGACAACGCTGGAAGGAGTCCAGGGTGCTCCAGAACCCTCCCTAGATTCTGCGGCTTTCCAGGAGCCTCCAAGTGGACCACAGAGCAAGGTGCACAGGGTAAGACGTCATGTGAGAGAAAGCAGGTGTGGGAAGGTCGAGGCCATGAGAAACAAGTGCAGCAAGGGCCAGATGCTGCCTCCCCATTTCCCTAGCCCTTGGCCTCAGGGAACCTGTCCACCACATGGCATCCACTTGGCCCACCCCTTTTCTGATATTCATAAACGGCACAGGGAGTTTGTGTAGACGACCTCAAGGAAGGAAGACACACAAACACTGTAGCCGTAGCTCCACACTTGACCTCTGCCCTGGTCCCTGTGCCTGCCCCCACCTCAGTCCATCTCAGACGACCCAGCTTGTAGAGTCGTCACAGCCACCGCTGTACCCCAACCCCTCCATGCCCTCTATGTTGCTTCCACAAACATTGACTCCTCTGGCTTCGCCCACACTGTCCTCAACTCCAGTGAGATGGAGTCCCTTCACCAGTGTCCACCTCTGTCACCTCTGCCTCTGCTATTGCTTGTCAGTGCCCCAGGTTCGGTTCCCTCCACCAACTCAAGCCCTGCCATGAGCCTACCCTACCATAGTACCAGCTCTGAACCGCCGTCTGCCTCTCTGTGATCTCTACGGTTTCCATCATGATCCCCACGCCCACCATCTCTACCACCTCCACCTCCATCACCTCCACCTCCACTACCTCCATCACCACCTCCACCTCCACCTCCATCACCACCTCCATCCCCACCTCCATCACCTCCATCACCACCTGCACCTCCACCACCTCCACCTCCATCACCACCTCCACCTCCATCACCACCTCCATCTCCACTTCTATCACCTCCATCAGCACCTGCACCTCCACCACCATCACCACCTCCACCTCCACCTCCACCTCCATCACCACCTCCACCTCCACCACCTCCACTTCCACCACCTCCACTTCCACCACCTGCACCTCCACCACCTCCACCTCCACCTCCATCACCACCACCTCCACCTCCTCCATCACCACCACCTCCATCACCACCTCCACCTCCACCACCTCCACCTCCACCTCCATCACCACCTCCACCTCCATCACCACCACCTCCACCTCCATCACCTCCATCACCACCTCCACCTCCATCACCACCACCTCCACCTCCATCACCTCCATCACCACCTCCACCTCCATCACCTCCACCTCCATCACCACCACCTCCACCTCCTCCATCACCACCACCTCCACCTCCATCACCTCCATCACCACCTCCATCACCTCCACCTCCACCTCCTTCATCACCTCCTCCACCTCCACCTCCTCCATCACCACCTCCACCTCCACCTCCATCACCACCTCCATCACCACCTCCACCTCCATCACCACCTCCATCTCCACTTCTATCACCTCCATCAGCACCTGCACCTCCACCTCCACCTCCATCACCTCCACCTCCATCACCACCACCTCCACCTCCACCTCCATCACCACCTCCACCTCCACCTCCATCACCTCCACCTCCACCTCCATCACCTCCACCTCCACCTCCATCACCTCCACCTCCATCACCACCACCTCCACCTCCTCCATCACCACCACCTCCACCTCCATCACCTCCATCACCACCTCCATCACCTCCACCTCCTTCATCACCTCCTCCACCTCCACCTCCTCCATCACCACCTCCACCTCCACCTCCATAACCTCCACCTCCACCACCACCATCACCACCACCTCCACCTCCATCACCTCACAATCATCACATTACTGTCACTCTCACCATCGCTGCTCCTCCATGGCATCCATCATCAATGCCCACAACCTCTGCAGCCACCGCCAGCAGTATCCCTTTATGAAGAACCCCTGACTTTAGGCCAGTGGCCGTAGTTACCTGTAAGTGGGAGGCAGCTAGAGGACAGAGTAGTCTCCATCCTATGTGGGGCTTTAGTACCTGTGCTCTGCTCCTCGGTCCTCCGGGTTTTCCCAGTTTCCCTGACTCTCCCATGGAGCACTCCTAGCATGCATGTGGACAGAGGCCTCTGACAGCCATGATGACTCCAATCCACACACAGCCTCATGCTTCTATCCTGTCAGGTTCTGTCCTGTCCCCCTTGCCGCCTCTCCCCTGCCTCAGTGTTTTCACTTGCAACACTGTCATGGAATGGAAAGTAAGGAAGGTGGGTGTCCCAGTGAACAGTCAGGGGCTGCTGTGGGTCAGAACAGCCCAGGCTGAGGACACTCGCACACAGATCTGGGGCACACCAGGACAAGCACGTCCAGGGTCCCACAGGAACTCTGCCTCATTCATACTGAATATAGTAGAAGAAATGTTAAGATTAGTCCTTGTGAGGAGCTCATGATGTTGGAACAGCATGTTGAAATAACCCCCTGGATAAAATGATACATTTGGGGCAAAAATACACGTGGCAAAACACGACTTGAAAACACTGGCAAAACATGAGGGTGGTGAGCAGAGCAGAGAGAAGCCGGCACTGGGCCCAGAAACTGGCCACCAGGCCGTGTGTCAGTAGCCACCAGTTTAATAGATGCTGACACTACCTGGTGTGGCTTCCTTGGGAGTGTCCTTGGCAGTGACTTCTGCTTCCTCCTTACTGATGGCACTCTCAGTTCTGGAAAGGCCACAGGCTGCACCTACCTGGTTAAGGTTTCGCTGCTAAATAACCTTGCCCAGAGTCACAGGAGCCAGATTAACAGGTGACCTTCTGATAACATCGAGTGTGACACCCTGTTTCAACTTTGATCCTGCGCATCACCCAGCACTGAGCACACAAACTGTCAGGAGGGAGACACACACCTCAGATGAGGAAGTCCTTGCTGGGTACACAGTAATCTGACACTGTCCCGCTGTACAGCTCATGCTCCAGAGTTCCCCCAAATAAGGCTCTGAAGGCAACACCCCCACTTCATCTTCTTGGGAGACAACCTTGGACCCAGCAAGTTACAAGAACAGCTAATGAGGCGGGGGGAGGGAGGGCATGTTCCATTTTCTAACTACGGGGAAGTGCAGATTAGCAGAATGAGACCACCATACACACTCTAAGATGAAAAGACAAGGTGGCACATAGCTGTGGGCTGGGAAATCTGCCATGATGCCCCTCACTGCCTCCAGGCAGGACTCTGGAAGGGGTATGCAGCCCAGGCTGGCTTTGAATTCACAAGTCTCCTGCCTCAGCTTCCTGGGATTCTATGCATGTGCTACCCAGCAGGGACTGATGACTTATAATGAAGTTAAATCCACCACCTGTCATCAGGCCCAACAATTCTCCTAGTGGGTGTGAAAAAGAGGAATGAGTGTGCACCCTCAAGAAGATTTACACTCACATGCGCAGTGGCTCTGGACACTGCTGTCGGAAAGTGCCCGCACACCATCCACAGAAGGCAGCATGGGTACACTAACTGCAGAGCCTATGGAGTGAAAGCAATCGAGTGGCAATGGAAAGTTATTCGAAAGGAGGTGCATGGACCCTGCAGCTGGGAAGGGAGCTGAGCCTGAGTCCAGGGGCAGAACAACAGGGGCAGCAGGTGCTGGGGGCAGAAGCTGAGTGTTCACTGGACTCTGGGCTGCTCCCCAGCTGATGTGATTTTGATCTTACAGGAGTGTTATGTGGGTGTATCCATTGGTTAAAGTGCAGAGTGATGCAGGTCCCAGTGCAGCAGTGAACAGCAGGAGAGGGCTGCTGAGGTCAGTGGTGGGAATGTGAGGTCTCTGCACTTTAAACTTTGGATAGCTCGAAGCTTCCCATACATACCTTAGCAAACACGTGGAGATACCATTTTGCAGGTTGGGAGAGAGAAAACACCATGTCTCACTTGGTCTGCCTCAAGACATCAGGCAGGTTGGGGGAGCCAAGAACAAGCAGCATTCAAGGTCTACTGAGGGCAGCTTCCTGTCACCTCACAGGGCACAGAGAGCACTGGCTCACCTCCTCCCCTCGTGAGGATGCAAATCCCATCCCTCATGAACCCATCTAAAACCGCCTTCACAGAGCACAGCTGTAAACTGTATCAGACTCAGGGACGGACTCAGATTTGGGGCATACAGATATGTAGTCTGGGATTTTGTGATATGTTTTCTGATACGTGAGGCAACTGCACTCATCCTTTGGGTGAAATTCTATCACATCCATTTACATTACAACTGCACACGTGCCTTCCCCCAACAGTTTGGGGAACCAGTCACGTGGTGAGCACGCAGAGAATGAAGTGACTTTGACTTAAGGTCGCTAGGACACTTCAGCACAGGAACACTGGAGAAGACCTAAATATCCGCTGACAGGAGACCTGCTACCCTTCTACTGCATAGACTACAAAGTGCCAGGCTGGGGAGCTGGCTCAGTGGGTCGGAGCACTGGCTACTCTCCTAGAGGACCTGGTTAACTCCCAGCACCCATGGCAGCTCACAGATGTCTTAATTCCAGTTCCAGGGGATCTGACGCCCTCTTGTTTCCATGGCATCGTACGCACAGACAGACATGCGGGCAAGACACTCGGACACCTAAAATTAAATCTGAAACAAAAAAGTGAACTGTGATAATATAAAAAAAAAAAAAAAAAAACCAAGTGAAAGTGACTCTGCTGTCCTCCCTTCTTGGTGTGATAAGTTTTATGCTAGAATTATTTGCTCATGAATATGCATTTAGCGCCTGGAAGACGGTCAGCCCTTTAAAGCTCTGCACGGTGCTACCAATCGTCTTCTAGCATTTGGACGAGTTGGATTAAGACCTAGAATTCCTTTCACCCTGATCCTACCTCCAGTTCTCTGCTATAACCAGGAAGATTTCCCCACAACCGACCAGTTGTTAGCTTTATATTTCTTTCACCTATTGTGATCTCGTCCTAGCATTTCTATCAGTCATAGGACACCAGGACAAAAAGCAACTTGAAGGGAGACGGTTTATTCTGGCTTACAGCTTCAGATCACAGTCCAGCACTGAAGGAGGTCAGGGGGGCAAGAACTCACACATGGCAGAAACTCATGGCAAGAGCTGACGCAGAGCCCAGAGGAACACTGCTTTAAGGCCATCACGGTTATAAAGCAAGCACTTCACCTTCAGAGCTCTCCATGTAGCATGTAGCATGTAGCATGTAGCATGTCACATTAGGGTTAGGGTTATGTGCTTTCTCCATCATGCATTTATCAAGTTATCAAGTTATCAAGTCTCACGGTGCTGGGCATCTGGGTTGCTTCCAGTTCTGTAGCAAATATATATATATATATGTATATATACTTCTATATATAATGTATTTACATTTCAACTGTTATCCCCTTCTCCCCCTCTTCATCCCCCCTCCCCTTGCTTCTATGAGGCTGCTCCCACTCCCATCCACCCACTCCAACCTTGACACCCTGGCATTCCCCTGTGAGGAAAGGAGCCTTCACAGGACTAAGGGCTTCTCCTCCTATTGATGCCAGACAATGCCAAGCAAATATTCTTTTTTTAAAAAGAGTTGCTGTGATTTATTTATTTTATGTGAGTACACTGCAGCTGTCTTCAGACACACCAGAAAAGGGCATCAGATCCCATTACAGATGGTTGTGAGCCGCCATGTGGTTGCTGGGAATTGAACTCAGGACCTCTGGAAGAACAGTCAGTGCTCTTAACCACTGAGCCATCTCTCCAGCCCTGAGCCATCTCTCCAGCCTGCAAATATTTTTAAATGACACTAAGCAGTATGGGTACCCAACTCCCAAAGGCGGGGTGGCTGGCCAAAGGAGAAGACACCATTCCCTCAGAGGGTGCCAAACTGCCTGCACAGGGGGCATTCTCTGTTTCCCCCGCAGTCCTGACTGCATTTAACAAACCAGGAGATTTCTAAGTATCACTGACAGATCCCCACTGTGGCCATTTCTCTCAGCATGTGATCATCTCTTTTCTACGTTCACAGATCATTTGTGTTTTGTCTGGGTCAACTTGGTTCAGTTCTTACAACCACTTCCCTATTGGTTTTTTTTTTTTCTTTTTTTTTTTCTTTTTTCTTTTTTTCGGAGCTGGGGACCGAACCCAGGGCCTTGCGCTCGCTAGGCAAGCGCTCTTCCGCTGAGCTAAATCCCCAACCCCCCCTATTGGGTTTTTAAAGGACTTCTTAGGTACTCTAATCTATTTGGTGTGAGACGGTAGGTGGTCAAGGTGCGGCCCTAGCTATGACCATTGGGACAGGCAATGTCACATGTTAGAATACACAACCCTTGTGCACAAATCTGTGTGGAGGTGTTGGGTCCTCTTCCGGTTCTGCACCCTTCTGCAGTCAGGCTGGACACAGCAGGTGACTGTAACAGATTCCCTGCCTCAGACTCCCCACAAGCAGGGCTAGCTGTACTCATTCTGTTTTGTTTTGGGCTCTCTTGGCTGCTTCCAACCCATTCTCCAGGTGGCCTCTGGTTATCAGTGTCTGTGGAGTAAAGCTACTCTGGGCTCTGCTCCACTTCAAGATGGCTTCTCCCAAGTTCCAGCAGACCCACTCCAGAACCAGCACCCTCTGTCACCCAGAGAAGCAAACCCCCCCTCACCCCCTGCAGTCTTCTCAGGCTCTTTGCTTTCTTCCCACCAGCCAGCAGCTCCTCCTGGTTCTTCACTCTAGTCAGTCTCCTCTCTCATAGGCATCCCTGGGCCTCAGACCTGGCTCTCTAGGGGCCTGTTCAGACTCTTCTGAGGAACACTCATTCTTCACCTTGTGACAAGTCCCCCCCCCCCCCCTCCTCTAGGGGTGCTCTGAAATGAACCTCTGGGAGGTCCAAAGGGAGCGGGAAGCCTTCATTCATCTTTGCACTGTTTTATTCTTGCGAAGAAACTCTCCTCTCTACTGTTCATAGCTTCTCCTGGGGCTTGGAAGCTACAGGCCTGGGAAAGTGGGGCCAAAGCCCTTATGGTTTGGGATATTGAGAAACTGGGGGTTTGGGGACCTTACGGACTGGGAGTCTGGGGAGCTGGAGATCAGATAGTCTTAGATTCCAGGCAGCCAGGGACCTGAGAGTCTTGGGGTCTGGGAAACTGGGGTCCAGGAAAGTAGTTAGGACTTGGGGATCTGGGGAGCTTGGGGCCAGGGGAGCTTTAGGAGTCTGGGGGCAGGGAGCCAGGGGAGGCAGGGTCCTTATAGGGGAACAATCACGCACGAAGTGCAGCCCTACGCCCCTGCCCTTGGTCACTTGGACCTAGGTCCTTGTCTCTCCTGAGAGATGGGAGGAAGGATGGGAGGGAGCAGCCTCGGCAGTCACCAGAGTCAGTAGTGACCTAAGAACACACTGCAAAGGGCGCACCGACCGGCAACTTCCGGCGCAGCACTCTCCAGAACACCGTGGCGGCGCAGCACTCTCCAGAACACCGTGGCGACTGCAGCAAACTTCCACCTCGCGACCCTAAACACTCGCGGCCTTCTGCACACCATCTGCGCAGGCGCAGCGCCTTCACGCAGGCGCACTCCTCCTCCCGTGTTCCCGCATCACGCGGCCTCCGGGCGGTGTGGCGGACTGGAACGCCGGGTGGAAGCGCGAGCCCTGCAGAAGCTCGTTCCGTGCTTCCTGTGGTCACTCATGCCTTGGAGCGTCCGCGAGGATGGAGGCCGCGTGGGATTTGTTCCACTTTGTATCTGCAGAGCCGTCAGGAGGGCCTGACACCTCGTTATGCTTGCGTACCTGTGGGAATGACGGAGGGAGGAAAGAAGGGAGGCGAACCGTTGGATTAATGGTTGCCTCCCTGTTGAGGGGACACTGAAACCACCGCTGTGAAAGCAGAACCTGAGGCACAGAGGAGCTGCAGGGAGTTACAGGCCAACTCTGTCCTTGGTGGAGGTCAGAGGCTGATGGTTGGTGTAAAACCATTCTTACTTCAAAGGGAGTAAGCTTATTCTGGATCCAAATATGAGTGACCATGGCAAGGGTACACAGATCTGGTTACCCTCGTGCTGTGTTCAGTGTAACAATTTCACGAAGTCAAGGCATTTTTACATTGGTGCAATTATCAGGTAGGCAGGTTACAGCACCGTGAGTCTCTGCTGTAGATCTCAGAGGCTGATAACACTTAGCTGTGGATTAATGGAACCCGATGTGGTCTGTTGAGGCAATTCAATGACTGGCTAGTGAGGGGGACCAAATAAATAATCCAAGAGAAATCAGCTTGAGATCTGAAACATTCCAACCCTCCACGATCATGGAAGGCCCACTCAAACATATCAGCTTTGTGGAATCTTTAACAAAGATTCCCCTGTGAATCAGTTAGCAACAGAGAGCCCATGTAGTGATGGTTTTAACCAGCTTTTGTTTTATGCAGGTCTTATGCCTTCTCTGGAACCTCAGTTCAAACGATGAGTACTGGCTACCTTATCTTGCTTTTCACTGAAGTATCTGGGGTGCGCTGATCCTGGCCCCAGCATTGCCTAGGGCAATTCCCACTTAGAGCAGAAAGGATCTTCCCATGTCCTAGTCCATGAACAGGACTCCTGCAGTCAGCCTGGCCGGACTCACTCTGGGGAAGGTGTTTGTCTTAGTTCCTTTTCTGTTGCTAAGTTACCAAAGTAGCTTATGGAGGAGTTTATTGGGATAGAGTCCATGACCGTCTCGGTGGGGAACATGGCAGTGGGCAGGCAGACATGGCTTTGGAGCAGTAGCCGAGAGCTCACATCTGGTCCACAAGCACGAGGCAGAAGGCTAATCAGGAATGTCATGCGCTTTTGAAACCTCAAACCCTGCCCCCGATGCCCAGTGACACATCTCCTCCAACAAGGCCACACCTCCTAAGCCTTCCTAAACAGTTCTACTCTCTGGAAACCAAGCGTCCAAACAGCCCATGGGAGCCATTCTCATTCAGACCACCACGGTGCTCGTGGTACGGCTGCTGCGGACCCACCTTGGTCCTCACTGTGATGTTGCAGACAGCTGGCAGGCAGTTCAATGGGTGTGGCTGCTTCTCCACAGCGAGGAGACTGATGTGGGAAAGAACCCTGACCCTATCCCCAAAGGCAAAAGCACACGAGGTCTAGGAGGAAAGCTATGCCCCTTCCAAGCTCCATGACAGCTAGCTGTGGACTGAGAGATCCTGAAAAGTGTTGCATCCCCAGATACCACTTCTGACAGCCAACACCTCCCCGACCTCCCTGTAGTCAGTTCCTTCATCTCTAGATCCACAGCCATATCCAGAGTCCCTGTGCCTCTTTGTTCTCTGGTAAATCTAACCATGTCACGTGTTTGCTTTGCCTCGGTTAACTGTAGGATATGAATGACTGGGTAGGTGGAGGTTCAGCATGTAGGTGGGAGAGTGGATAGGTGTACTGACCAGCTAGGGGCGCATGGAGGGGCATGTGTGTATATGAATGAGTGTATGTATAATGGCTTCACGTAGCATCGTTTATGAAATAGTGCATTGGTTTGAGGCCGGTGTGGCTGATCATACCTCAGCAGTCCAGCTGTGCCAAAGTGTTGTGTAGATATTTTCTCCAAATTGAAACACACAGACACACATACACCCACACATGCACACACACACACACACACACACACACACACACACACGGAGGGAGACTCATAAAATTATAAGACTCAAAAGGCCTTCTCCTCCTCCTGGTTCTGTAAGCAATGAGTAATTTCTGGAGGGAGAAGACTCTTGGTGGCGTTGCATGCAGGTTGGGCAGGAAGCTCGGGGGATGGAGGTGTGCGAGTGGTCCCCCATGGGTTGGTGGGCTGTTTTGGTTTTTCAGCTGCCTTTAATTTACCCATGTTCCCGTAAGTAACTTCTCTAAAATAAATTGGCTTATCCATCTGGATGTAGGTGGAATTGTTTCTGAGGTCTGTTGGTGTCCTGTCTGGAGTGAAATATGTGTTGGGGATTTGGTTTATTGCTTGTATCATTTTAAGTGGGTTCCCAAAAACATTACATGAGAATGCCGCGTGTAAGACGTGCGTGCATGTGCGTGTGTCTTCCTCGAGTGTCTTTCATTGGAGAATCCACAACACTGGGGCAGTAGCAAGGTACTCGTGCCGCCGCTGCAGGGGAGATGAGAGTGGATTAATCTACAATGGCCACAGATATGTGCTCACGTCTCTGTAGGAAAAGCAGCAGCACAGGGCTAACTAGCATCTTCACAGCTCTATGGCTTCTCTCCTGTGGCCTCAAGCACGTTGCCACTGCTGTGGCACAAGTGGAGCCGCAGCGTTGGGAGCTTAATTAATGTCCCTGCCCACCGTCTTTTGATGAGGCGGTCTGTGAGACGTTCCTCTTCTTCCCGCTCACGGAAGATTACATTAATAGTCTGACGAGATCAACTTGAGGAAGATGGGCTCTGTTTGGCTCACAGCTCGAGGGTCTGTAGATACCCGTCATGGAGGGGAAGTGTGTCAGTATGCACTAGCTGCAGGAATAGGAGGCA
This sequence comes from Rattus norvegicus, assembly GCF_021556685.1. Classification (NCBI taxonomy): domain Eukaryota; kingdom Metazoa; phylum Chordata; class Mammalia; order Rodentia; family Muridae; genus Rattus; species Rattus norvegicus. The sequence continues at coordinate 137,768,978 of NC_141539.1, forward strand.
ACTGCTAATGTTGCTCCCTCAGTCAGGAAGCTGAGACAGCTGAGTGCTCACTTTCGCATTTTATGCAGTCTGACTCTTGCCCATGGGATGGTGCCACCTTTAGGAAGACCCTGTCAGGGATCTCCAATGGTTTGTCTCCTAAGGGATTCCAAATCCAGTCAAGCAGACGAGGGGCTGGCACCGGGGCACCGGTGAGCTGATGAGACAACTTTTCTGCTGTACCTCATTCCGGTCGAACCAGGAAGTCTATCTCTGCCATTGGTGGCAGTGTCTGGGGATGACAGGGCAGCTGACCTATTACCAGGGCCAGCGCTGGCAGGGCCCTAGACATTGCTCACGGAAGCCTAGCCTGGTCTATGAGCTATCCCACAAACCCTAAGAAGTCACTTTCTGTGTACCTAGAAGGAAATATGTGATTTGTGACTCCTGTGAGTTAAGTTGTGTCTCCAAAAATTCCCAAAGTGTGGACGTCTTAACCCCAGCACCACGCTTGTGACCTGATTTTGAAATAGGAGCTATGGTCTTCACACTGAGGTGACCAAGTTATGAGCTGCTTTGCAGAGGATTTGAGTTCAATTCTGACACTCGAATCTGGCGGGGTGTAACTCTGCTCCAGGGGATCCAGCACCCCTGGCCCCTGAGAGCCCCCACACTTTTGCGACATGCCCACATAAAGATATACACATCATTAAAAATAAAATTTCAAAATTATTTCTAAAGAGGACATCTTGACGCAGACAGATAAAGCAAGAGTGCTGTGTGTATCACCCTGGTTTCCGGGCAAACAAAAGCAGTGGGCTGGAGAGGGAGCTGAGAGATGGGGTATTTTACAGGCATTGGTCCATGTGAGTGTGGAGGCCAAGAAGTCCCACACTCTGCTGCCTGCAAGCCAGAAGGAAAAAGCCTGGTGTGATTCAGTGAGTCCAAAGCTCAATTGCTGGGAGCAGAGTTATAATGGCCAAGGGCCAGAGGTGACAGATCTCCTGGTTCTCATAGAGACCTCCAATCCTTACTGTCTCTCTGTTCAGGATCTCCTGAATTGGATGGCGTCAGCCACATAGAGAGGGAGATCTCTGTGGTTCAATGCCAGCTTCTCGGCATCACATTGTAAGATCATGTTCTGCCAACCAATAGGGCATCCCTGAGCCCAGCAGGTAGACACGGTGACAACTGAGGCAGAGGCTCAGGCGCTGTGGTAAGCTAAGGACAGCAGGGCTGTTGGCCATGAAGTAGAAAAGATCCTCGGGGCCTGTGGCTGCCTGGGCTTCACTCCTGTTTACAGAACTGCAGGAGAATACCCTTTTGTTTTTTGAAGCCCAGGATATGAACAGAACTTTAAAGAACCCCCCCGACCCAAACGACTGGGACCAGAAGAAGAAAGGTGGATTTCATTTGGTGTTTGAGGTTCCAGAATACTAAAGAGACCCAGAGACTGTCCAGGCCCCTCAATCAGCCTTCATTCTTCACCCTGCCAGCCCAATCCACTCCTCTACCAGCTTACCCTCCCTGCCTAGTCTGAGGAAGGAGAGTGATGGGGTGGGGTTCCTTGGCCTCCCAACGAAGACTGTAACAGTTAGGGTAAAGGCTGTGTCCTCTCCATCTCTGAAATGCTGGCAGCATAGGAAACATTGGAAACAGACCTAAGGGGCTTCACTTGTGTCTCCAGGCGTGACACGTAGGGCCCATGACGCCTTCACCAGGGTTCCAGGGAATGGAGGCTTTCTAAAGTAGCAGGCACTCAAGGCAGAGGGAAGTGTTCAACAGCAGCCTTGGGGTTCAGCGGGCAGGAGCCAGCCAGAATTAGTTCCCACGGCTGTTTCCAGAAAGGGTCACTCATAGATATGATGAGGTTGAGAGTAATGCTGGGTCCCCAAGGCTGATCACTGTGGGTGACCATAAGCCAGCAGGCATGAGTGCTAGCCTGAAGGGCAAGGGAGAGGTGGGTTGGGGAAACTACGCCACCAGCAGTGTAGCCCTTCCAGTGTCCCTGCTCAGCACATCTCACCTGTCACTGCTTATTCCATTTGGCCCATGGTCTCCTAAGGAAGGGTCAGGTCCTTGAACGTGAATAGCCATCTCTCCACGGAAATAGCCTTTACTGTGACTCTTAGGAGATAGGCCCAAGGGAGGTATGTCACCAGCTCAGTAAGCAGTGCCAGCCAGGCAAGAGGACCGGGGACTGGGCACCCCTAGTGTGGGGTAGAAGAAGGGGACTGGGCACCCCTAGTGTGGGGTAGGAGAAGGGGGACTGGGTATCCCTAGTGTGGGGTAGAAGAAGGGGGGACTGGGCACCCCTAGTGTGGGATAGGAGAAGGGGTGACTTGGCACCCCTAGTGTGGGGTAGAAGAAGGGAGACTGGGCACCCCTAGTGTGGGGTAGAAGAAGGGGGACTGGGCACCCCTAGTGTGGGGTAGGAGAAGAGGGACTGGGCACCCCTAGTGTGGGGTAGAAGAAGGGGGACTGGGCACCCCTAGTGTGGGGTAGAAGAAGAGGGACTGGGCACCCCTAGTGTGGGGTAGAAGAAGAGGGACTGGGCACCCCTAGTGTGGGGTAGGAGAAGGGGGACTGGGCACTCCTAGTGTGGGGTAGGAGAAGGGGGACTGGGCACTCCTAGTGTGGGGTAGGAGAAGGGGGACTGGGCACCCCTAGTGTGGGGTAGGAGAGGGCAGCATCCCCTTAGCGGGAGCAGATGGAAGAGCTTGGTGGGTGGGCCTCAGGCTTGACTGCAGAGGCTATGCAAAGTGCTGCTCTGCTTTCCTGCTTCAGAGCAGGTCACGGGGAGGAGAGTAAGAGCAGTTCCTGTTTTCCCTGCCAGGGCAGTGGCAACAAAGGCATGGGCCAGGACGCTCACAGGGCAGAGAGGAGCCCGCAGTCCAAGCAGGGCCCTTGCTCTCCTGGCCTCTCCCACCTTCTGTGCTTACTCGAAGTATCTCCTTCCATGCTGGTAAGAACTGGTGCCGGGGCTCTGCCTTCCTACTCACAGCATCCCCTCACAGCAAGCATCCCCTCTGTGCTGTCAATATTCCAAACATCCATTTTCATGAGGTGCTTGGGATGGGACCTCACCTGATTCCACTGTACCCACCACGTTCCCAGGTAAGATCACAGCAGTCTAAGGCAGTAAGGCTAGGGCTTTGATATCAGAATGGTGTGTGTGTGTGTGTGTGTGTGTGTGTGTGTGTGTGTGTATAAGTGTGTGTGTGTGGTATGTGTGAGTGTGTGTGTGTGGTGTGTGTGTGAGTGTGTGTGTGGTGTGTGGTGTGTGTGTGGTGTGTGTGTGAGTGTGTGTGTGGTGTGTGTGTGTGGTGTGTGTGTGTGGTGTGTGTGTGAGTGTGTGTGTGAGTGTGTGTGTGTGAGTGTGGTGTGTGTATGGTGTGTGTGTGTGTGAGTGTGTGTGTGAGTGTGTGTGTGGTGTGTGTGTGTGAGTGAGTGTGGTGTGTGTGTGGTGTGTATGTGTGAGTGTGTGTATGGTGTGTGTGAGTGTGTGTGTGTGTGGTGTGTGTGTGTGTGGTGTGTGTGAGTGTGTGTGAGTGTAGTATGTGTGTGTGGTGTGTGTGTGAGTGTGTGAGTGTGTGTAGGTGTGTGAGTGTGTGTGTGGTGTGTGTGTGGTGTGTGTGTGAGTGTGGTGTGTGTGTGAGTGTGGTGTGTGTGTGAGTGTGTGTGTGGTGTGTGTGTGGTGTGTGTGAGTGTGTGTGAGTGTGGTATGTGTGTGTGGTGTGTGTGTGTGTGGTGTGTGTGTGTGTGAGTGTGTGTGTGTGTGTGTGTGTGTGTGGTGTGTGTAGGGGAGCATTATCCTCTTACAGCTCCCCAAGGTGGTCTGTGGCTTGGCTCTCCACCACATTTACATGGGTGGCCCACACCTCTGAACCCTTGGGTTCTGTCTTTGAGGGTGCCACAGTATGACACTCATCTCTGAACTCCAGGACATCAGGCACACCCCTGTGCTCTTGATGCTGCATTTCATTTCCCTGGCTGGTGCAGAAGCACCTTCCCCAGCTGTCACTTCTGTGACAGAGGAAGACCTGGGCGGTAAAGGCTGCCCGGGCTCCAGTGCAGGAAAAGTCTTCCCGGAACACCACACTGTCGAAGTGGGAGGAAGAACACTCTGCGATGCCCTAACGGCCCCGAGTCTGAGTCCATCTCTTCTCTTGTTCTTGTTCTCTTTCCTCTTGTATAGTCCTCTGCCAGTCCCTCCTGCAGGAAGCATGGCACCATTAGGATGAGTCTTCCCAGCAGATCCTTGCAGGAGCCTCTGAAGAATCATCACCCTGTAGCATCACGCCAGCCCTGCTTTTAAACCCGGACTCTGAGCTCAAGGCATGAGCTGCTTCCACTTGACTGCCTCTTAAATGGCCCCTGGCTGCAAAGGACATTTGTGGGAAGACTCCTGTGAGGCTGTCAGGGGCAGGACCCAGTGCGTTCTCCCACAGGGGACAGAGCTTTGCTGTTGATGAAGTGAGCTTGGTGCCTCTGGAAGAGTGAGGACTGGCCTCTTTAAGGGTGCCATGTTTGCTGTCTTGGCCATCTGCAGTAGCTTGTGGATGAGCCACTGGCATCCATTGTGGGTGCTTTTGTCCACCTAGAGGCCCCTCTTCAGGTGATGTCTTTGGTGGCATTTCCTCAAAAGATAGATGTCCTCACCGCACACATGAAGGGATCTGTAAACCTGACTCCCAGCTGTATACCATCTTCTGACACATAAGCTACACCCTATGGCCCATGTAAATGCTTTTCTGGGAGGTAAAGCGGGTTACTAAAGCGCTTTCTGAATGTTTCCTTCATGCCGGGGGTTGCTCTCTGCCGTGGTTTCCGAGCGTCCCCGGACAGTTGCTCTACCAGGGCGGTGGTGCCAGTTTCCTTCAGACCTAGACCAGTTCAGTGTTTTATTTTGCTCTTTTGTTAACCAGCCAAATGGGTGCCCCATGAGGCCCGCACACATACGAGGGAGCCGAGGGTAAACAGCAGGCATCAACACCAGGAGAGGGAGCATCTGCCACTGTACTGCTGTGCCTTCCCGACCCGCTCGGGCCTGGTTCACATTCACAGCCTCCCTTTAACGACAGGAACGCCGCTGCGCGTGTTTAATTTTATGCTCTCGCAGATCAAATATCACCCTGTGAGCCTCGAGGAGTTCAGAGAGCAGTTGATGTTTGGGGGCCAAGTCGGAGCTTGATCCAAACGGACAACGTTCGAGCAGAACCCCCTCCCCACCCTTCCAGCATCATCCCGGGGTTCTACTGGCAGGACAACACCCAGAATCAGCGTCTTCTCCTGCTGCTGTCCCTCCTCTAGATCTCAGGGCTCTTGTGGTGGGAGGACGGCCTGGAGGCCGGCCTGAACCACAGTGAAGCTTGTTCGTGCTCAGTTCCTACTGTACCCAGAAGCTTCTTGTGCTGCTCTGGGGTGAGCTGGTGCGGGGCAGCCTCCCGGATCCATACACACACCGCCCACTGAATTGTTTCTCTCAGAATGGGGCAGGCGTTGTAGTCATTTGTCTTTTACTTTGCGGGGAGGGGTAAGCGGGAGCCTGGATCCACCTGAAAAGTCTGTCTGTCTCACACTGTGGTGCAGTCTGTCTAAGTCTGTCTTGGCACTTCTGCAGGACCCCAGCCAAGTGGAATGACGCAGTAAAGGAGGGAACTCCAAGAGACATGAGGGTGGGAAAGGCTCTGTACACTGTTCTGACAGAAGGCAAGAGGTGACCTGATTCTGAGACAAGGTCACCAGGGTGGGGTGATGCCATGGGTAGGGAAGGAATGTGTTTTTCCCGATTGGCCTTATAGAGACTGAGGGGAAAGGCAGAGGAACTTGAGTTTGAGACTAGCCTTGTTTGTAAACAAAAAACAAAAACAAAAACAAAAAAACTAAAACAGAATGAACCCTGTTTGTTAATAAATATGTAGCATCTAGAACAGCTGCCATTTTTGGAACCTGACTGGATCTATGATGATCTACTGCCATGCCAGGCCCACCTGTCTGTGCATCACAGGCCCACCTGTCTGTGCATCACAGGCCCACCTGTCTGTCACAGGCCCACCTGTGCATCACAGGCCCACCTGTCCATCACAGGCTCATCTGTGCATCAAGATCCACCTGTCTGTACATCACAGACCCTCCAGTCCATCATAGGCCCACCTGTCCATCATAGGTCCACCTGTCCATCACAGGTCCACCTGTCCATCGCAGGCCCACCTGCCTAACACAGGCTCACCTGTCTAACACAGGCCCACCTGTCCATCACTAGCCCACCTGTCCATCACAGGCCCACCTGTCTAACACAGGCCCACCTGTCCATCACTAGCCCACCTGTCCATCACAGGCCCACCTGTCTATCACAGGCTCACCTGTGCCTCACAGGCAGAATCACGCAGCTTCTGGAGGCTGTGGAGAGAATCTGTTTCCTTCCTTCCTAGAGGCTCCTTCCCAGGCCCTTCTTGTGGATCACAGAGCCAGACATGGACTTCCTGCTAGCTGCCACATATGTCTAACTTCAACACATTTCAGATCTAGGGACTTAACCACAGGACATCCCCAAGAGACACTAGACCCCTGAGGGGGCTTGAGCCTGCTGTCACTTGATGTTCACAGTTGTTCACTCTGATCTTGGAAACATAACGAATCCCAGGGGTCAGTCAGCATCAATTTATGACCAGTACATAATGACTCCGGAAGACCTGGCTGTTCTCCCCCTCCACAGTCACCTGGATGGTCGTCCATTGGTCCCAGGGGAGGCTTGGAAGGACGTCCACACAGGACAGCAGTGACTTCATCAGCGTATCCCTTTCCTAAAGTCCAGCCTCCAGGGCAGTTAAGGGCTTCGCTTACTTTAGGTTGCTGTGGTAAATGCCATGACTAAAAACAACTCAGCTTACAATTCCAGGTCACAGTCCACCACTGAGAGAAGTCAGGGCAGGAATGCAAGCAGAAACCACGGACAAACGGACAAACGCTGCTCACTCACTCTCTGGGTCATGCCTAGCCGGCTTTCTCACGCAGCCCATACCCACCTGTCCTGGCACAGTGCTGCCAACAGTGGTTCTCCTTTCATCTACCAGCCAAACAAACTTCTTCCTGGTGGTGAGGCTGGATCCAGGCAGGCACCCCAACAGGTATGGAGTGACAACTTTGGAATTTTGGTTTCTTTTCTTTTTCTTTCTTTCTTTCTTTTTTTTTTTCTGGGGCTGGGGACCAAACCCAGGACCTTGCGCTTCCTAGGTAAGCGCTCTACCACTGAGCCAAATCCCCAAACCCGGAATTTTGGTTTCTAAAAAAAAAAAAACCACAAACACAGAAATATTATAAGAACATATGAAGAATTTTCATGTGCCAGGTGTGTGTGGGATATGGGGCTGCTTCAGATTGTCCACAGCAGCTGACTGATTTGCCTCATGCTCTAGCAGGGACACGGTTTTGCCCGCTAGAGACAGTTTTTTGATTGGGTGACATTTGGAACTCTGGGGTGTTTGAGAGGGTATATAAATGCTACAGTCCCCAGAGGCAGTGTGGGTTGTTGGTTGGTTATTGTTGGTCACCATTTGTCAAGTAGTCATATGCAAAGAAGAGGAGGAGGAAGAGGAGGAAGAGGAAGAGGAAGAGGAGAAGGAGAAATTAGATATCTAGGTGGTGAAGATCAAACCACCCCCACTGCCCCAAGGAACTTGGTGTCCCTAATCAAATCAGTAGGAAGTAATCTAATGAAAACACCACTCCCTTTCTCCCCCATTCTTCTTTCTCTCCTATCTAGTGTTATGGGGTTGAAAGGGTGGAAGAGGGCTGGAGAGATGGCTCAATGTTTAAGAGCCCTGACTGCTCTTCCAGAGGTCCTGAGTTCAATTCCCAGCACCCACATGATGGCTCACAACCATCTGTAATGAGATCTGATGCCCTCTTCTGGTGTGTCTGAGGACAGCAACAGTGTACTTATATAAATAAAAGAAAATTACATATCAAAATTTAAAAAGAAAGAAAGAAAGAAAGAAAGAAAGGAAGAAAGGGTAGAAGAAAGAAGAACCCACAAAGTAGCAACGCAGGTGTTACACAGTAGCTATGTGGGTGCACTTGTGAGGACATTCAGCCTGTGCGGCCACCATCTCCTCCTCTCAGTCTGACTTTATAAGAACCCGATTCACAGGCTCCAACCAACTCAGAACAGCAGACTCATGCAGGTCCCTTGACACAAGAGGACTCTGCCCATGCTGGGCTGAGACCCTCATGTGGGGCAAGTGGAACCTTGCCACCAGACAGAAGAACCGGTAAGGTCGAAGCAGATTTAAAAACCCCAGGAAATCTCATCATTGAGAACAGTAGGCATTAGATCTAATCAGCTCCTGGCCAGATTACCTGTGCCTGGACCACCGTGACAACTAGTCACATGGTACAGAAACCTAGACTTCTCCATGCTAATGAGGTATCTAAATAGAACCCGAGTGTTTAGCCAATGAGTTTCCCTTCCTGGGTATCCCTTCCCGCTGAATCTCTGGTTCACCTTGAGTAAGACACATGCATTCACATCAGCCATGAATAAAACAGTTTGGACAAGCAAGGACCGGCTCCTTCATCAGGGATCTCCTGGGGGGAGGCCTTTGCGGAACCTAGATCTCCCACAGAAGGCCTCTCTTGCAGCCCCTCCATACTTTTGGCACTCACTCGGAGATAAGCCAGATTCCACCCTTCCCAGGCTCAGAGCTGGTCGTGGACTCCCTGTTCCCAACTCCTTGGGGTCCCAGCAATGTCTGGGTGCACAGGAGGACGGGAACCACCTTTTTTAAGTCCTTAAGTTTTCCAGTGGCTCTGGGTACTCAGGAGTTTGAGAAATACAGCACCCATCCCAGATCTCTCTGTTTCTTGCCCAGAAGAACATGGACTTCGATCCCTATCCTAGACTGCATTCTGCCTTCCCTGAGTGACATTCCTGTACTGCTCTGGGGTCAGCAGCAAGGCAGACATACAGCCTGTTGCCCCTTGCATTTTGCTTCCCCTGAGCAGCACATCAGCCCATCAGTGACATTCGGACACTCTCACTGTTGGCTGAGAGGCAGCAGTAGCTCCTGGCTCCTAAGGAAAGCAGGTGTGCACAGCTGCAATCCAAGGGGAGGCCAGGCTGGTCCTAAGGCTGCTTCCCCTGTCAAGGCTGCTCCAATAGTTACTGTTGCAGTGCTGTGATCTGGTATCTGGCAGAAGCTACTCAAGAGGAAAGTTTTACTTTGGCTCACAGACATTGAGAGTTCAGTCCATTGTGACAGTGAAGGCATGATGGGGCAGATTAGACCTTGATGGAGGGAGGGGTTGGAGAGGCTGCTCCCATTTAAGGACTATGGAGCAGAGGACAAGACAGGACATGTACAACCTCCAGAATCCTGCCCCCAGTGTCCTGATTTGCTTCCTCTAGTTCAATGGTTCTCAACCTGTGGGGGACAGGGCGGGGAACAAACAACCCTTTCACAGGGATCACATATCCGATATCCTGTGTATCGGATATTTACAATTAGGAAGTAGCAACAAAAATAATTTTATGGTGTGGGTGGGGGGGTCACCACAGCCTGAGGAACTGTATTAAAGGGTCACACAGTATTGGGAAGGTGGAGAACAGCTGCTCTGGTAAGGCCTCACCTCCCATCAGTTCCACAGCCTCATGAAAAGTACCACCAGCTTGGCCAAGGCTGAAAACACCAATCCATGGGGGGTGCCTCAGGCTCAAATGGTAACACCAGCTGCTGGGGCCTGAAGGTTCATAGTGTCATGCATGTTCCCTAGTGTCTCAATTCCGTCTCAGGGAGTCCCCTGGCCTTGGCCTTGGGACTTGCTCAAACAATGCAAACACCAGCAGCACAGTTTTACCCAGCCTGCATCTCTTGCCTAGGATACATGCAATGAAGGGTTATTGGGAAGTCACCACTGTGAGGAGTGGACAGCAGCGGTTTGGCTGCCCGGCTGCCCCTGAATTCTCAAGCCTGACTTTCAGCATGTCCTGCCACCTCTGAAGAGACAAGTACCTTCACTGTCACATACTATGACTGTCTGTGTCCCACTGCACCTTCAGAGAGGTCACTGGGCCACCACCAGATGTTAACAACCCAGTCCCCCAAGCCCATTTGGAAGATCTTTCTCCCGGGGCTCCTTTCGCACCCCAGGGTGCTTCTGGGAAGCAGTGTCCATCACAGACTTGGGGGCATTGTAGAGCTGTGTGGAAGCGTGAGTGGATGGACAGGATGGGTAGGTAGGAGGATAGGAAGAGGCATTACTTAATGTCCCATTTTGCCCACTCACTACACCTTATGCTAATCAATGAAACTAGGAGTTTCGCAAAATAGTAACAGTTTACTCCCAAGTCGGCCAAACATGGTGCTGAGAGATTTACCAGGAGACAGATCAAAGTTCTCTTAGTGGAATCACGCATAGTCACCTAAAAGCTGGGGCTGGAAGATGGCTCGTCGGTTAAGAGCACTGCCTGCTCTTACAGAGAAAACTAGATAGAGTTCAGTTCCCAGAACCAGTGTGGCAATTCACAACCACCTGGAAGCCACCCCTGGAACTGCCCCTTCTGCCGATGCAAGCACCAGACACGACTGTGGTGCACATACACACACGAGGGCAAACACTCGTGCACACAAACCAAATAAACCTTAAGAAATGGTAGTGAAGACAAGCAACAAACAGGTGCCGTTGGGCTTGCCTGGGGCCCAAGAGCAGGTGGCTTACTCAGGCTTGCCTTCCGTTTCTGAAGGGAGAGAGGGAAGGCTGCCAAGGTGGCCTCGTAGGTGGGTGTCAGGGGTCAGCTATATGAAAAGGTGCTCTGGTGACTGGGGACTCTGGCTATGGATGCTGCTGGAGCACAATATGTAGGAGGCTTGGGTGGGATAGGCTGTCCAGACGATGGGAGTCAGGAGGTTTTGTCCCTGTGGATTGGAGTAGCGACTGTTGTGTGAACAGAGGTGTTTAAGAACCTGTCGCAGGGGGCTGGAGAGATGGCTCAGCGGTTAAGAGCACCTGACTGCTCTTCCAGAGGTCATGAGTTCAATTCCCAGCAACCACATGGTGGCTCACAACCATCTGTAAAGAGATCTGATGCCCTCTTCTGGTGTATCTGAAGACAGCTACAGTGTACTTATATATAATAAATAAATAAATAAAATAAAAAAAAAAAAAAGAACCTGTCGCAGGGGTTGGGGATTTAGCTCAGTGGTAGAGCGCTTGCCTAGCAAGCGGAAGGCCCTGGGTTCGGTCCCCAGCTCCGAAAAAAAGAAAAAAGAAGAAAAAAAAAAAAAAAAAGAACCTGTCGCAGGTATATTATCAAGTATGTGTGAAGTATATTGGAGTAGCTCATTTGGGGATTCTGAATAACTCCAGAAGGCCCCCAGGCCCTGCTGGTTGGGACTCAGGAAGCAAGCAGACCTAATTAAAAGTCAACATTGTGTCAGCTGCTGACGGTGAGAGCACAGAGGGATAGTGTGTCTCCTGAGGACTTTCCAGCAAAGGGCCACCGGCACGAATCCTGTCTGTGGTTTGATGTTGGTGCAACAAAGCAGAGTGGTCACAGCCTCAAAGTGGGAGGATCTCACTAGGCTTCTGACCTCATATTGTCTGGAGGAGGATACTAGACAAACCAGAAGGCTCTCAAGGGTTTGGCCACCTCGCAGGACTTCGGCAAAAGGGGAGGTGCTCTGGTCAAGGTTCGCCATGAGCAAAAGATTTTGTCCATTGCACAGCTTTGCTCCTGGGACATTGGATGGGATCCTAGTTTATCTCAGTCCTGTCCAGTCGAAGTTCTAGCCAGGGACACAGAAAACCCTCCACAGGCCTAGTACATTCCTGCTCCGTGCCTTGCCCGAGAGTCCCCATGGCCAGCGCGTCCCCTGGCGGCGATACAGCGCAATTGCGCCCCGCCCAGAGCTCCCTTTCTTTGGATGTTGCTCCCTCTCCTCTCCAGAACTTCTCACACACCCTCCTCTCTCCAGCACCGCGCTCCAGGGAGAATGTAGCCCTTCCACACCTGCATTGGTCTGACGGCTCGAGAGACCCTGAGCACCCTGGACTCGGAAAGAGATGAGCTGGAGCAGCGGCAGAGGTCTGCGAGGGGGGTTGCGGAAGCCGAGGTGGTCGGATCACCGTTAAGTGCCCACCTGGGACGGGGGATGACAGCATCCGTCAAGACCCGCTCTGCAGCCAAAAACCAAAGGAAGGGGACTGGATGAAGGGCTGCAGGGAGTGGCGTCACCTAGAAGTCGGGGACATCTTTATATTTTAAGCAGGACTGATATTCAGCGAGGCTTGCTTCAGGAAGGTTGATTCTGCAGAGACCGGAGGACGAGGAGGAGCTGACCTGGTGAGGTCACGAGGAAAGTACTCGACCAGGTGAAAGCCAGTGGCTGTGGGAGGTAGGGCTGCGGTCAGGAGGCACTGAGAAAAGGCCAGCGTGGTGGTCCTGGGAGGAAGGGAGGGTGTCAGAAGGGAGGCACAGAAATTGACCTCGGGCCAGCTCTGTGGTGGGAGTTAAGGAACAGAGAAGGATCTGGGTGGGGACTTGAGTTCAGGAGCTAAGTACAGACTGGAATGTGGGCCTACAAGGTATTGTTTCTTTTTTTAAGTTACATTTATTCATTCATTTATTTATTTATTTATTTATTTATTTGTGTGGGGGGGTGTGAAGTTGGTCACAAGCACTTCTACACACTGAGCTGTCTTGCTGACTATCTTAGTTACTGACCTACGCTGTGAAAAGACACCCTGGCCAAAAGAACTTATAAAAGAAAGCATTTAATTTGAGGTTTACTTACAGTTTCAGAGGGCGGGTACCTGATGGTCTTGAGGGAGTGAAGCGTAGCAGCAGGCGGGTCTGGTGCTAGAGAAATAGCTAAGAGCTTAAGCATCCTGAGCAAAGTCCGAGGTGGAGAGACTGGGTCTGGAACCCGCCTTCGAAATGCAAATCACACTCCCAGGGACACACCTCCTCCAACAAAGCCGCGCCTCCCAATCCCCAGACAAGTCTACCAACTGAGCCAGGGAGGGAGGGGCATTCTCATTCAAACCAACTCGCGGTCCCAAGTTTGCTGGTCTTTTTTTTTTTTTTTTTTTTTTTTTTCAGGAGCTGGGGACCGAACCCAGGGCCTTGCGCTTGCTAGACAAGCGCTCTACCACTGAGCTAAATCCCCAACCCCCTGGTCTGTCTGTCTGTCTGTCTGTCTGTCTGTCTTTCTTCCTTTCTTCTTTCTTTCTTCTTTAGGGTAGTGTTTCTCTGTATAACCCTGGCTGTCCTGGAACTCCTTCTGTAGGCCAGGCAGGCCTTGAACTCAAAGATCTGCCTGCCTCTGCCTCCTGAGTGCTAGGATTAAAGACATGCGCTACCACTGCTTGGACCATACTGTTTCTTGAGAATATTTTTTAATAGCACACAGACTGTGCTCAAACGTTAAGCAGTTCATAGCGTCAGGCATCTGTAGCTCTAGATTCCCAAGGAAATTGGAACTGGAGATCACTTGAACCTGGGGATTCAGGGCTAGCTCCATGATTTAAAGAAAAAGTCTCTTAGGAACTAGGGTGATGTCCAGCAAGTAAGCGATTGCCACAGGACCATCAGCACTGGGGTTCTGATCCCCCACCCCCACCTCCACCCCTACGTAAAAGCTGAGTGGGCATGGCAACCTACCTGTGCACTGGAGACAGAGAATGAGGATCCCAGAAGCACGGGGTAACTAGACTAGTGAAACCAGAGAGTTGTGGGTCCCAGTGAGAGAGACTGCCTCAATGTATGGAAGCAATAGAGGAAGACGCCCGACAAACCTGGGGCCACACACACACATTCAAACACGCATACGCACGTACCCACACCACATACACATATTAGAAAAAAGTATTTTAAGCTAGATACGGTGGCACACACATATAATACCAGCAATGAAGACTGCAGAAACTTGAAGTCTATGTAGTGAGAAAGTACACACACACACACACACACACACACACACACACACACACACACACACGGCACATCTTTAGCTTCAGCACTGGGGAGGCAGAAGCAAGTGGGTCTCTGTGAGTTCAAGGCCAGACTGGTAGACTGGTATACACTGAGACCTCATCTCAAAACATTTTTAAAAATTGTTTCAATTTAAAAAAACAAACAAAACAAAGCTCTGGTCCTTGCCTTTTAGTCTAAAAAAATAGCAATGTTTCAAACTAGGCTGGGAAGTTTCCTCAGCAGTTTAGAGCACTGGCTGCTCAAGATCCAAGTTTAGTTCCCAGCACCCATGTGCTGGCTCGCAACTTCCTGTTTCTCCTGTGCCAGGAGATCTGATGCCCTTCGCTGGTCTCTAAGGAGACTTGCACACATGTGGGACATTATACAGACATGCAGGCACACATAGATGTAAATTATTTTAAGCAAAATGGGGGCAGGGCAGAGGCTGGTCCCCACTCTTCCGGCCTCTGCCATCTTTATCCTGATTATAAATGGGCAACTCTTTCCCTTGAACTCTCCGTTGACTCACTTCAGACTGTGACAGAGAACTGTCCTGGGAGTGTCAAACCTCCAGAGTGGAACAGAGGGCACCTCTAGAATCCAGACAAAGAGACGCTGCAGCTTGAGGGTGACAGGTCCCTTTCCCTGTGTTTTGGGGTGAAAGGACAGCCTCTCACACAGAAGACCAGAGCCCTTCTTCTGCACTCAGACACCTCAGCTTAGAGCCCTGAAGCTTCCTGCCCCTAGAGAGGCTTTGATGTTTGCCAGGAGGTTCTAGGGTCTACAGGGTATCCCAAACCTTTAGCTGATGACCCAAACCCCAAGCCAGGGGGCAGAAGATGAAGCCTCCAAGATCCTCAGAGGAGCCAAGCCAGTCGCAGTGCGCACACCAAGTTCAGCTAGAGGTCTGCGCTCGGCGGCAGATCTTGCAATCACCTGAAAGCACAGGTGACAGTTCAGGGTCTGAACGACCTGCCCCTGGCTCCATGGACTCCTAAGTTGAAAACCTGACCTGTAGAGAGCGGCACGGTGAAACAAAGATGGCGCCGACATCCAGCCTTGTCTGGATGTCGACAACTTACTGCGCATGTGCAGGCTTGTCCCCTTGCTAGGGCGGCCATACGATAATGAGATGTAGGGCGCCCTCCAGTGGTGAATAACGGTAATGCACATGTGCGGTTTTTGCATCAGGTGTCAGTTGACCGTTAATATGCTAATGGGGTGATTCATTCTCCGCCAATCCCTGGAGGACAAGTAGTGGGGTGATCCATGCCCCACCAATCCCTGAGAGATAATTAGCATACTGTTGTGTATATAAGTCGAGCGACTTTGCCGCTCGGGGTCCCTGTTCAAGAGAGCTGTAACACAGTAAAGGCTTGTTCGCAGAAGAATCCTGTTGCCTCGAGTCGTTCTTGCTGGTGGGACATTGAGCGAGCGACACTGACCCTGCAGCCATGGGGTCAGGTGGTGCTAGGAGGTACGGGCAGAGCCCTCGAGGGATTGCTATGAAAGTGGCTGAGAGAAGCTGTCTCTCCCACCGAGGAGAGATATAGCAAGACACCAGATCTGCAGTCTTGGACCTACACATAAGACTGTGAGGGGCTGGCTCACGCTGGTTTTAAGCCAGAGATCAAGGTGATTTGTTACAGGGATGCAGGAAGGTGCTGGGCATGTGAACATGGGAAACGGGACAAGAAGATTGCCACTGTGGGTAAGAGGGGACCAGGAGGTGGAAGGCATGCAGATCTTGGGGTGAGGGAGCTTATGGTCTTACACACCAGATCCTTCCTGTCTATAGCTGAGAACTATCCTGAGGGTGGGTGTCAACCCCCCACATTTGTTGGCCTAATGTTACTGTGACCACATGCATGCTTTTTAGTTCAGTCTTTAAGGGTCGGTCAAAACTTAACTAATATCCAAGTCCTATTTCAGAGCTCATCTGGCCTTCCTGCCCTGGGCCTACCCCTGATTGATGACGTGATCCCTGTGGCAGGTTCTGGCAAGCTCTACCAAGGAGTGCTCTGGGTTTTCTGCCTGGTGGTCTGCTGGTCTATTGTGTGGAAAGATGCCCGGGTTGACATATAATCTCCCTATGTGAGTGGAAAGGGGGCAGAAATCTCACCTCACTGCAGAGACGAGGCCTACGGAAGTTCGTTAGGATCGGACAGTGTCAGGAGGGTGAGTGTGCAGTTGAATGCTGTGGTTTTGTAAGGAGACCACAGTGGGCTTGGAACCAGACTATGCTCCCTACCACTCACCATGGAGGCCCCTGTGCTGCCTAAGGACTCTTGACATCAAGAAAGCTACCACAAGATGCAGCTAGAGATTTGACTTTCAAAACTGTGAGCCCAGGTAAACCGCCTCTCTTTACAAAGCAGCCTGCCTTGGAAATTTTATCACTGTAATACCCAGGAGAGACGTGTGGTTACTCACGGTTAAACTTATCCTCCTCTCAAATCTGCCACTCTAGAGAAGAGACCACTGACCACATGGCCAGGAGTTGTGACCGCAAGGAGCAGAAGTTAAGATGGGAGTGACACTCTCTTATTTTAAAATATTGGATATTTAAAATATTAGATAAAATATATAAATTAGATAAAATTTAAAATATTAGATAAAATATATAAATTAGATAAAATTTAAAATATTAGAGCAGCCGTTTATTAAAAGGAAACACTGACCTCCAGTCTTCTAAGGAGCATAGTTCGGAGAAAACTGAGCTAAACATAGTGGGTTAACATTGTCAGCCTCTGACACAGAGCAGTGTGAAGCACACAGGGTTTTCCTGGCTATCTTTATTCAGTGAAATAAGAAACTGTTTGCACCACAAACTTCAACCTAGATCTGCGTCTCTGCTCTGCTCCAGGTTGTCGCGAGATGGCCACTGCAGCCCCAAGCATCATGGCTTGCCCAGAAAAGGAAGCAAGCAGTGCAAGGAAGAGCGTCCTTCTTAACTGCATCTCTCTGGGGAATGGCCAACCACCGCAATGGCAGCTCCTCACGCTGGCCCTAAGTTGAACCTGTCCCGGTGACAGCTGAGGGTCTGATCCTGATGATGGAAGACTTAGCTATGGGGAAGAAACAAGGCAGAGCTTAGGGGCACGTGGCATCAGTGACAGCCATGCTGGAGAGAGTGGCGTTTTCTGTAGCAAGCCCCCTCCTGTTGTCCATCTCCGTGCCTTGTCCACCAAGGGAACTGCAGGTTCTGTGAGTGCGTATGTGTGCTTTCATGCATGTGTGTCTATACACACATACATATATACACACACACAAACATACATACACACATATGTGCATGATGGAGGGTTGGGAGTAGTGACACAGGATTGGTGAACATGGGTTCTATGATCCACCCTTAGGTTCCAATAGGACCACAGGGCTACCCGACATGTGGCTTTTTCTAGCTCGTATCGTCCTACGGAGTGCCATGGGGCAGAAGAATAGGCATCCGGAGCCCAGATCACAGAATATGTGGTGACATTGAAAGCAGGCAGTGAAGGTGTGAATACAGGGACCAGGAGCTGTGTGGAGTGATGGGGTTGAGAATCAGCAGTGAGGTGGGAATGCAGGGGGAAGCACGGTGAGTATGCAGGGGGCAGCAGTGAGGTGGGAGTGCAGGGGTGAGTGAGGTGGGAGTGCAGAGGTGAGTGAGGTGAGGTGAGAGTGCAGTGGCAGTGAGGTGAGAGTGCAGGGGTGAGTGAGGTGGGGATGCTGGGGTGAGTAAGGTAGGAGTGCAGTGGCAGTGAGGTGGGAGTGCAGAGGTGAGTGAGGTGAGGTGAGAGTGCAGTGGCAGTGAGGTGAGAGTGCAGTGGCAGTGAGGTGAGAGTGCAGGGGTGAGTGAGGTGGGGATGCTGGGGTGAGTAAGGTAGGAGTGCAGGGGCAGTGAGGTGGGAGTGCAGGGATGAGGTGAGAGTGTAGGGGTGAGTGAGGTGGGGGTGCAGGGGTGAGTAAGGTAGGAGGGCAGTGGGGTGGGAGTGCAGGGGTGAGTGAGGTGAGTGTAGGGGTGAGTGAGGTGAGAGTGTAGGGGTGAGTGAGGTGAGAGTGTAGGGGTGAGTAAGGTGGGGGTGCAGGCCTTAGTTGAGGTGGGAATGCAGAAGTGAGTGAGGTGGGAGTGCAGGAGTGAGATGGGAGTGCAGGAGGCAGTGAAGTAGGAGTGCAGGGGTGAGTGAGGTGGGAGAGCAGGGGTGAGTGAGGGTGTGACTTCAGGGCAACAGTCGGAGTGAATGCTGGTCAACAATCGGGGGACAACAGAAGTGGGTAGGGTCCTCAGATGGTGCCTAAAGCTTGAGGCCTAAGATGTTGATGCTTCCTCCAGGGAGCTGGGTAGTGGTGCTCTAGGATGTGAAGAGGAAAGTGGGGTGAAATACAGGGGCTGATGGAGGCAAGAACCCTGAAATACGGGCTTCTGAGATTCAGGGAGCAGTGTGGGTGTGAATATAGCAGATCTGTGGATACACTCTGCTTTGTGCCCAACACTATTGTCTCTGGCTCTCCTCCAGCCAAGGAGTAAATACACTGGTTCTTTGGGTCCAGCTGGTGGCTGGGAGTTTGGCAGCATCTAGTTTTTGTGCAATTAGCAACTGAAAACAAACTCAAATCAAAAAGGATATTGTGGGTCCCACAGCCCCATAGCCAGGAGAGTTTGGGGTTCAAGATGAGACATGGAACATGAGTGCAGAGGGTGGACCCGACCCCGGTTCACAAGAGAGTGCTCAAGTCAGCAGCTTCACCAGGCCGCAGCATGCTGGGGCAGTGTGGGAGACTAGAGGCATCTGACCTTCGCTGCACCCCACTTTCTTCTTCCTCTCATCCTTGGGCACTGCCACTCAGCTCCCCAGAGGCATGGATATCTTTGGCCTCGAGGTTTAGGCACCATCTGAGGACCCTTTCCAGCTCCGAAGCCGTAGAGCCTTTTCCCTGAAGTCCAAATGACCTGCTGGACACCCCCTTGACACTGTCTCATTTTGGGGGAACTCCTACCCTCCTGATTTTGTCCTAAAGAATACAAGGAAATATTGGGGGCAGCAGAAAGAAGCTGTGCCTCCCTGTGTCTCCACTCAAAGGACACTTCACCTCTTCTGTCAGTGAAGGTTCTCTACTTATACCTCCGACTCCTGCTAGCAGTTGGAGGTGTGTTCCATCCCCAAGTCTGACATATTCTCCTGGATAGCCCCAGGCTGAAGCTCTCTAATCATGGGTGATGCAAAGCTGCTTCTAAGAATATATAGATTTACCAGCATTTAATATTTTAATATGGAGTGTGTATGTATGTATGTGTGTATGTGTATATGTATGTGTGTATGCACATGTGTATGTATGTGTGTATGTATGTATACATGTGTATGTATGTGTATATGTATGTGTGCATGTATATGTGTGTATGTATGTATGTATGTGTGTATGTGTATATGTATGTGTGTGTATGTATGTATGTGTGTATACGTATATGTATGTGTGTATGTGTGTGTGTGTGTGTATGTATGTATGTATGTATGTATGTATGTATGTATGTATGTATATATGTGCATCACCTGCCAGAAGAGGATGTCAGATTCCCGGAGCTGGAGTTACAGTTAGGATCTGCCCCTACATGCATGCTGGGAACTGAACACTGCTCCTCTGCAAAGCAAGTGCTTTTGGCGGCTGAGCTGAGCTGTGTTTCCAGCCTCACGAGCAGCTCTTGCTGTTTCTTAACCAACCTGAAGGAACTCCCGGGTAGCACAGGCTGGCCTTGAAGTCCTGGGATTATAGGCATGCACTGAGCCCCAAATGAGTATCTCGAGGCAGCAGCCTCATGGTCTGCCTTTCCCATGGCATTCGGCTGGTTTCTGAGATCAGTACCTCCTTTCTGTTCCACAACCAGCCCATTGTGGAGCGTGAGTTACAATGTTGCTCTAGTTGTTGCAATCCTTGCAGTTCTCTAGGCAAAAGGCGCCATTTGTAACTTAATTTAATTTAGTCTTGGAGGCAAGCGCTTTTACCTGCTGGCCCACATTCAAGATGCGGAAATAATCACACACTCAGTGGTCACATAGACCCTGTGTCTGTGTGCCCAGTATCTATGACAAAATGCTCCAGATGATCTTGTGACAGATTCCACAGCCCTGGCAAAGCTGGAGGCACCCTCCTACCCCACCAGCTACTACCATCTTTTTCAGAGTTCTACACACCGTTTTCCTCCTCCTCCTCCCCTCCCCTCCACCTGCCCCCCTCCACTTCCTCCTCCTCACTTGGATAGTAAATATATGTAACATACTGTGATAGGGGTTAATTTGGTTGGTTTGGAAAGCTTTAGAAAAATGCAAAACACACCCCCAGGTGTGTACAAGTCTTGTGGGAGAGGATTTACTAAGGAGAGAGGGGTATGGTGGATGTGCCAGGCACCCAATAGGCTGAGGTTGTGGGGGAATGAAAGGAGGGTGAAGAGGTCTCCATGAGCACAGCTACCTGCTCCACCACACCCTACACCACCACAGGCTAAAACAAACGCTTCCCTGTTCTTTCTTCAAGGCTTTGTGTCACAGTATCGAAATCTAATGGAGAATTGGTACCAGCAGTGGGGTTACTGTCAAGAAGTGGAGTTGTTGTTATGACTATGTGACCATGTGGTGAAAATCCTTTGGAATTGCTTTGGGGAAGAACTTGGGGAAAGTTTAGGGGTTCGGGTGTGATGGCTAATCTTGTTAAGTTTTGATTTGATCTGGGATCAAGTAAAAGACACTCATTCAGGCTGCCTGTGAGGTCATTTCCTGGAAGGACTGAGCAAGGCAGGATGACCTTCTGTTAAGTAGCTGGTGCCTTCTGACAGCAGCCCAGATGTAATGAGGCACCAGGGAAAATCTGCCTGGCTTCCCTTCTTGCTGGTGAATGTGTCTACCATTGCTGCTCCCATCAGAACCCAGCTCTCTTAGGTGTTCAATATGGACTGAAGATCAGAGCTCTCCAAGAATCCTCCAGGCCTCCAGTGCCAGTTTGGAACTCCTGAGACATTCAGTCCCGTGGACTGAGTAGATAGATACTGGGCTCTCAGCTTCTCCAGTACGCTGGTGACATTGCTGGATTACCTAGACTGTGCTGGATAAGCCAGTATAGTAAACTCCCTTTGGAATACATATTTGCACTATCAGTTCTGTTTCTATAGAGGACCTTGGCAAGCACAGTGGGCTAAAGAAAGCCCAGAATGTGAGGAGCAAAACCCGGTGGGTAATTTCAGTAGGAGCTCAAGAGAGCAGAATATTGATGGACACTGACATTTCATGCGGAAATGAGGCCTTGGGAATTGGAGTAGAGGTCAAACGTGTCGCGTTATAGGGAGGAATTTTTCTGTGGTTAGTACACATTCGGACATAATGAGACTTTAAAGGTGACACACTGCTGAAGGAAGTTTCGGGATAGTCCAGAAGCCAGGTTGTGCTACAGAACCGCTGGAAGCCAAGTGTTGAGAATCCAGAACAAAACGCATCGGGGAGAGCCTTAGAAAATGAGAGTTTGCCCAGAAAAGAGGTGCGTGTGAACTGGGGCTGCGGGAGGAGAAAGCCGTTAAAAAGGAGAAGGCTCAGAGATGCGGCAATGGCTCTGAAGTTAAGGAGACACAATTCCCAGCAGGTCTGTAGCTACTCACAACTGTCTGTGACTCCCGTTCTGGGGAATCTGATGCCCTCTTCTGGCCCCTGCAGGCATCACATATGCATGTGGTGCATAGACATACATGCAGGCAAAACACCCAATACATAAAATAATAAATTACAAAAATAATAAATTTTTTAAGAGAGCTTGGGTTTGGGGAGATAGCTTTGCTTGTGATGTGCTTGAATCACAAAGTGTGAGGACCCAAGCTGAACCCCTGGGACTCACATGGAAATTCCAGGCACACAGGCATACATTTTGCTGTCGTTGCTTTGAGACAGGGTCTCACTATGCAGTTCTAGCTGGCCTGCGACTTACCAGGTAAAGCAGGCTGGCCTTGATCTCAGAGATTCCCCAAGCCTCTGCCTCCTGAGTGCTGGGATTAAAGGTGTGCACCAGCACACCCAGCAGCAGCATCTATTCATATCCCAGCACTGGGGAGCTGGAGACAGGAGGATTCCTGGGACTTACTGATCAGCCGGACTACTTGGTGACCTCCAAGTCAATGAAAGACATTTGTATCAGAGAAGGTAGACGTTGTTCCTGAGGTTGCCACCTGAAGTTCCCTGGGGGCCTGCACACACAGCACACATTAAGGAGAAGGGATTGAGTACAGGTTGATATTCTCCCTCTACCTGTCCTCGCCGTGCTTCAGGGCTGTGACGTGGGCTCCTCTGCCCTGTCACAGTGGACTCGGAAACATAAATGAGAACAAATCTCTCCTCCCTTAGATAGTTTGTATCAGGCATTTTGTTACAGCAATATGAACACTGGGCCATTTCAAGTGTAGGTAGGAGGCATCAGGATTCACATTCTGTGTAGCTAACACCAGAACTAATTTTCTTTCCCAGCCCGTAGAAGCCCCATTCTCCCTCCTGTTTCTGTGGCTCTGACTACTCCAGGGCGTCTAGATGAATGGAACTGCTAAGCGTGTTTGTTTGTTTCTTTGCTTTTTTTTTTTTTTTTAAAGTGTATGTGAGTACACTGTAGCTGTCCTCACACACACCAGAGAGGGCATCAGATCTCATTACAGATGGTTGTGAGCCACCATGTGGTTGCTGGGAACTGAACTCAGGAACCTCTGGAAGAACAGTCAGTGTTCTTACCCACTGAGCCATCTCTCCAGCTGTTTCTTTGTTTTTAAGTTCACCCATGCTATAGCATGTGCCATAATTTCTTTGTTTCTTCCTTCCTTCCTCTCTTTCTTTTTCAAGATTTATTTATTTTATATATGTGAATACACTGTTGCTATCTTCAGACAGGCCAGAAGAGGGCATCAGATTCCGTTACAGATGGTTGTGAGCCACCATGTGGTTGCTGGGAATTGAACTCAGGACCTCTGGAAGAACAGTCAGTGCTCTTAACCGCTGAGCCATCTCTCCAGCCCCCATCTCTTTTAAGATTAATAATAGGTTATGACCCATGGACACACGTCTACCCACTCTC
Organism: Rattus norvegicus; assembly: GCF_021556685.1. NCBI lineage: Eukaryota > Metazoa > Chordata > Mammalia > Rodentia > Muridae > Rattus > Rattus norvegicus. The sequence continues at coordinate 137,792,004 of NC_141539.1, forward strand.
CCGGATATAGACATTAACTCCGCTTCCATCTCAGCTGATGTGAATCGTGCCGCTGGCTCTGAAGGTGAATGTGCTACTGGAAAAAAAAAAAAAAGGAAAGAAAGAAAAAAAACCCCAAAAAACAAAACAAAAAACCCCCAAACTCCTTCATTTGCTTCATTTGCTCTCAGCTGGCTAAAAAGTCACTAGGTTTGGAAGTCACACGCATGTGATTGGTGTCCAGTAACGTCAGTAATAGCTCAGACTGGGAGCTGTGCTAGGGGTTCCCTGGCTTACTTCCCAGGGACCGGAAGGCTGTTCCTGAAAACACTGACTCGGGTTGGTTTACATCCCATGGGTGGTTGGGAGTAGATGAAAAGCTTTGGCGTTTTCTGCTCTGTTGCTTTAACCTTAACCTCCGTTCATCCAGCAAGGAGACACATGGGTCATTAGGGACCTCCCCTTTTAGCACTTGCAACAGTGTTAGCAGCCATAATCGTCTGATAACACTCTCCTCCAACACCCCACCCAATAACCCTGAGGCCTGGAGTCTTCAGGCAAAAGCAAAGGCAGCTGTGAACCTGCCCCGGGGAAACGAGTAAGGACAGACCCCTCCCTCAGGCTCCAGAGCAGCTTGGTCTGTGCTGTCTCCTTTCAGTAGCCAAAGCCTCACTGAAGTCCAGTCACTTCTCTACACTTCTATTCTGAGCCTTTCAAAAGCCGCAAGTCTGTGGTGACAGGTGTGTGTGTGTGTGTGTGTGTGTGTGTGTGTGTGTGTGTGTGTGTGTGCGTGTGTGTGTGCGTGTGTGTACCTGTTCATACCTGAACTTCCAGATCTGGGTGTGTGTGTGTGTGTGTGTGTGTGTGTGTACTTGTTCATGCCTGAACTTTTAGGTTTGTGTGTGTGTGTGTGTGTGTGTGTGTGTGTGTGTGTGTGTGTGTACTCGTTCATGCCTGAACTTTCAGATCTTTAGGTCACTACCCAGAAGAGGGATTGAAGGAGCATGTGCAAATTTTAAATTTTCTGTCATTTCTAGTTAGTGACTGAATCATTTTACACACAAAGGTTCCCAGTTTCCCACATTGTGATGGTTTGTGTATGCTCAGCCCAGGGAGTGGCATGATTAGAAGGTGTGGCCCTGTTGAAGTAGGTGTGTCACTGTGGGTGTGGGCTAAAAGACCCTTACCCTAGTTGCCTGGAAGTTAGTATTCAGCCTTCAGAGGAAGACATAGAACTGTCAGCTTCTCCTGCACCATGCCTGCCTGGATGCTGCCATGTTCCCACCGTGATGGTATGGACTGAACCTCTGACGCTGTAAGCCAGCCCCAATTAAATGTTTATAAGAGTTGCCTTGGTCATGGTGTCTGTTCACAGCAGTGAAACCCTAACTAAGACACACATCTTCCTCTGGAATTGTTGTGTTTGTGTGGCAGCCATCTTGAGGGGTATGAGGTGGTCTTCCACTGTGGTTCTGATCTACACTTCCAGGCTGATCGGTGGTGTTGGCTGTTTTCTTCATTTCCTTCTTGGCCATCTGTGTTTATTTTAGACATGTCTACTATGGTGGTTTGAATAGGTATGGTGCCCACGTATTTGAATGCTTGTCCATAGGGGGTGTGGCCTTGTTGGCAGAATGGTGTCACTGTGGGAGCTGGCTTTGAGGATTTATAAGCTGAAGTCTGGTCAGCGTGACAATCTCCTTCTGCTGCCTGTGGATCAAGTCCTAAGAACTCTGAGATCTGTCTCCAGCACCAGGCCTGCCTGCATGGTTTCCAGTCATGTCAATAAAGGACTAAACCCCTGTAAGCCAGCCCCAAGGAAATGTCTCTCATAAGAGTTGCCGTGGTTATGATAGCTCTTCCCACTACTAGAAAGCAAACTAAGACACCTACTCAGGTCTTTCGAGCCTGTGGTTATGTTTACTGTACCGGTCACTTTGTTTCCTTACTTTGTGTGTTCTTAGTTTGGACTAAAAGAACCCTCACCACTCAGTGGCTTTAAGTGTCACCCTTGATGAAGACTGAAGCTAGGCCTGCTTTCAGATCCCAAATGCTACAAGTCACTCAAGCGCACTTGGCCTTCCCATCCAGTAAGCAGCCAGCCCGCTCCAATCCTGCCCTCACGTCTAAGGATACCAACCTCACGGCAGCTGCATAGCTGGCAGGGGCCTCAGTCGGAACCTAGGATGCTATTCCTTCATCCCCTGTCCTTCACCTTGGAAGAAGCCACAACCCGGGTAAGTCTCAAACAGAAAAAAAAAAAAAAGTTGATAAACATCCATTACTAAGGAGTGAGCGAGGGGTAGGCTAAGCTAAGACAGCACAGAGCCGCTGGGGAAAGGATTGGCCACAGAGCCAAGCCAATGGGAGAGGGCCCGGTACGGAGTTGAGACTCAAATAGGACAGTCTTGTCTACTAGGGAAGAAGCCTGGGAAATCCCAACCCAGAAGCCAAGGCTGAGGCAAACAGCCCTGGCAAGGGCAAGGGCAGTAGGAAGAGAGGAAAGTGCCCAGCCTTCCGCTTTCCAGTACCTGAGTCAGCCCTCCCCATCTCTCCTCCTGATTCTGCCTCCATCTCTCCGTTCCTGGCCTTTCCCTGGAGTCCTAGCCTCCCCCTCAAAGTACTCCCTTTTGCCCACGTGGGCATCTAGAACTCTCTCCAAGGTCTTTATCTCAAAAGGTCTCAGCTGGCACAAACCTCTGTGCCCCACTGTCCTTGGGATGGCATCCAAGATTGGTCACGAGGTTACAGGTCCCTTCTCTGTCCATACCGCAATCCAGGCTCCCCCATTCGGGCCTGTACTGTTAGCTCACAGGGCCCAACATTCTCACGAAGCTTCTCCTATCTGCCTCTTCTTGGCGGGCTGCCTCTACTCTCGGGTTGTGTAGAACCCCTTCCACCTCCTTCTGTAGGGCAGAGTTGGGCAACTGTGGCCGCAGGCTTTGGAGCCTGGGAGGGGTGGATTGGGTTCACACAGCTCCACTATACCAGCAGGATAAAGCGCACATTCCTAGGCCTGGAGTCCTCCTCGGCTTCCCACTTCCGCCAGGGCCCTCACTATTACCCTTCAACAGGAATACAGGAATGCACTCTTCGGAACAGTCCCTCCACCACTTCTCCAAAGCCGCCCCGCCCCACGCTAATCCTTTCCCTCTTGGCTCTAGAGGGACACCTGATACCTCCATTGTGGCACCGGGCACCAGCTAGCGGCCAGTGAGAACGTACCTCAGGAACTGGGAGCGCCTTCGGAGTTCCCCGCCCCTCCCCGTCCAGCCCACTGTGACTTCCAGGTAGGTTGGAGTCTTTGCCCACCATCCTGTTCCCAGTCCGTGGCCTGTCCTGCACCGTTGGGGGCGCAGGAGGAAGAGAGCCAGCTGGACGCACAGGCCTCTGGGATCCATCCTACTTCCTTCGCCCTGCACCCCTCCACTGAGCTGAAAGGCCAAAGGTTGGGCTGGGAGAGCGGCTAGAGCCCTGGCTTCTGGAATGTGGTTAAGTGTTAACTATTCAGCTCTGGGACTGGACGCTGGGCAGTGGTACGCCCTGTCTCGCAACCCTGGGATAGCGGGAGCCAGAGAGAAGGTGGTCTGGGTGCACAGGGTGGGGAGACGCGCGGCCCCAGGCCGGGCTGAGGACAAAGGTGATCTCCGGTTCCTGGTTGCCCGATCGGGCGCGCCAGGTCCGGTGGACCGAACGGGAGGGGCTGCTCGCAACCTCTGGGGCGGCGCGGCGGAGTCTAGCTCACCTGCTGCGGCTGGCCCGCCCTAACCTGGTTTCCGGGGGGCGGGGCGGGGCGACACGGGGGCGGGGCGCGCCGGGGCGGAGCGTGCCGCCGCAGACGTCAGGGGACCCGCCGCGCGAGGCCGCGGTCCGGCGCTCTGCCCGTGGGCTCGGCCGGGGCTGCCGCCAGCGTGCGGGCCGCGCCGGGCATGTCCTAGGCGGCGGCCCCGCCCAGCGCTCGGCCGGGCGGGCGGAGGGCCGGGCTGGGCCGGGCAGCGTCCTGGCGGGCGAGCCGCGGGCCTGGCGGGAGCACAGGTAGGACGCAGGAGGGGCCGAGCCAGCCCTGCGCACACCGCAGCAGGGCCTCCAACAGGATACCTGCCTGCGTGCTTCGGGGCCGAACCGGAGCGGCCGGGCCTGGACAAAGGCGACAGCAAGGAGGGCGGTGGGCGAGGGCGCCTGGCACACCTGGTCCGGCCAGTGCCCGCGATGCTGCCCATGTCTGCGCGCTCCCGGGAGGGGCCGCCTGGCACTGGCGACAAGGCCTGGCTCCGCGCATGTCTACGCGGCCTGCCGAGCTGGTAGACCTGGGCGCCGGGTCCCCGCCCGGGCAGGGCCAGCGCTGATTCAGGAGACAACGCCGCTCCCTCCCCCTCCGGGCCTGGCGCGCCTGCCCACCTCCGGGCCTCCTCCCGGTTGCCGGGTCCCCCCTCCTTCTGCGGTCCCTCCTTCCGTCTTCCTTCTCTTCTCTCCTTTCCCTTTAACCACTACCGTCTCCCTGCTTTCTCTGCCTCCTTTGGGCTTGTCCGCGGCCGGGAGGGGACCTCGTTCTTTCTGCTCCTTTCAGCCACTGGGCTGCTCCCTGCTGCCTCTCAGCATCCGCATCACCACCTCCTCCTTCACCTTCGGGTGGTGGCTCTTCTGCCTGGCACGGCTGAGGGGGACAAGTTTGGGGTGTTTAATATTTTCCCTCCTAGCAACGATGGCCGGGCTAGCCCAGCCCCAAACCTCCTCCAGGAAGCCCTGGCTCCGAAGCTTTTCCCAGTTGGGCCGGCGGTGGCAGTGGTCACCCCATGACCAGGCTCTGGGGTTTGGCCTCCCTCTTCTGAGGGTGTCCCTGAGCCCGCTGTCCACAGTGAGATGACGGCAGGTGATGTCAGAGTGGGAGACATCCAGGCTGGGTGGGGCTTGAAGGCTCAGTGACGCCCCGGGTCTGGGGTCTGGGGGGCTCCCTCCACGGCTCTGACAACCTTGGCCAGTAGGATTGGATCTTTCTGGGAACTGGGGCTATGGATACCCAACGGGGTCTGTGTCCTGGAGGCTCCAAGGGCATTGAAGTCTTGCCCCTTTAGTCGCTACCTTTAGGCTGGGCCATAAGGAGAGAGGACCCCACAGAGGGGTAGGGGATGCTCCTGACCACCTGGAACTGTTTTGTAATGAGGCAGGTTTCTCCATCTTCCTCCTGCTTCCTGATGGAATGCTATGGGCCTTCATAGATGGGCGAAACCCTGTGTTCCTGCCTGCTGCTTACCCCAAAGGGGACGGAGACCTGGGTGAGCAGCCCAGTGTTGAAGTCTCTAAGACATGGCCCCTGGGCGTTGCAGGATAGGGTTTGGGGCGCTAAGATCACCAGTGTGACCTCTCTGCCAGAGAGGTGACTTGTGTGACCGCTCCTGACCAGCCCTGTGGGGACCCAGAGTCTTTCTGTATTCCTCTGCCTCTCATCCAACTTCCAATTGCTGAATGCTGTGGCCCTGCCTTCCCCTCTACCCACTCTGCTCCACACCGCTGCCTTTCTTACCTGTGAGAGTCTTCCACTAACTCTTAGTTATTCCTTCTATTGCTGTCCCCTGACTTTCACTTTCTTGTGAGAGTGTGTGTGTGTGTGTGTGTGTGTGTGTGTGTGTGTGTGTGGTTTTAAAGTACGAGGGTTCAAATCCAGGAGGCATCCGCCTAGCAACTGCCACACCTCAGGCACTCTAGGAGCTCTAGAGTGCCCTCTTGGACAGTTTGCCCGCACAGAGCCACTGCCCTGGCCCAGACTTGGGTTCACGCTCTGTTCTTGAAGCTAACGTCTCTGTTTGAACAAGGCTTGGATTTTTTTTTTTTGGTTCTTTTTTTCGGAGCTGGGGACCGAACCCAGGGCCTTGCGCTTCCTAGGTAAGCGCTCTACCACTGAGCTAAATCCCCAGCCCCAAGGCTTGGATTTTCATGTTGTACTGGGCTCTATGGGGATGGAGCCAGACCTGTGCTTGGGGATCTGCAGAGTGGCCCTGCTGCGGGAAGCAGACCCTCTGGTGAGGGTGGGTGTCCAGCAGCTCCCCATGGGCCATGCTGGGTACCACCTGGGAACTGTTTCTCATGGTTCACATGGACATGTGGGTCTGCACCAGGGGACCAGAGTCTAGGCTGGAGAGCTCCAGTGTTGACCCTCTCCCCACAGGGCCAGGCCGGCCTCCTCGGTGCCAAGATGAGCGTCACATCTTGGTTCCTGGTGAGCAGCAGTGGCACCCGCCACCGGCTCCCGCGTGAGCTCATCTTCGTGGGGCGTGATGATTGTGAGCTCATGTTGCAGGTGAGTGGGGGCTCCTCACATTTGGGCAAGTAGAGAAGAGATCCCTCTTTCCCTGGGCCCCATGCCCACAGATGGGCAGGAGTAGGGTACTCATGGGCCTGGGCTCTTGCTCTCACGTCAGACCTGTTTCTGACAAGAAAGTGCCAGGGTTCCAGGAAGGGTGGGAAGGTATGGGCTGAGGGACATCTTGGCTGCACTGAAAGGTGGTTGGTTTGTGTTCTTATTGGTTTGCCATAGGGTTTGCCTGAGGGAGGGCTGTCCTGGAGGTCTTGCTCCCAAGTGTGTCCACATGGTAGATAGTGCTGCTGGCTTTTTCATGTGGCCCGACAGGATGGGTCCCCTTCCTGGGCTAGAAAGGGTGATATGGCTGGGCCACCTGGGTTTCAGAGCCTGAGTTGGGTTTCTTGGGGCTTGGAAATAAAGGACGGGGTTTTGGTGCTGACCTACATGGTATATCCTGGCCTTGGGGGGTACAAAGGAGTTGGGCTCCCTGCAGTCCCTGCTCCCACCTCAGCGTAGAGCATAGAATCCTAGCCTCAAGCCTCCGGGCTCCGTTCCCATCATGGGACTCTGCGAAGGACATGAGTGTCCTCATGGGGTCCACCTAAGGGGTCTGATCAGGCACAGAGCAGCAGGCGTGTGCCCCCACATGGGTCTTTTTGTAATTATTTAATCTCCCATGCACAGCGTGCACACTCCCAGGCTGCGTGAGGTTCCCGGGAGTGGCTGAGCAAAGACAGCTGGACAGCAAGCCTTGACGGACGGACACGTCCGAGGCTAGTACCACCCAGCGCTTGTGCCGCTTTCTGAGAGCTCATGGCCCTCAGAGGTTGCAAGCTGGATCTGGTCCCTTGTGGGATGGTGTTAAGAGGTGGGGACTCGAAGGTCCTTGTGTGGGGAATTAAAGGGTGTCTTGTGTGTCTGCTGTTGTGATAAAAGCCATGACTGAAGGCAACCTGGGGAGGACAGGGGTTTTGTCACCTTACTAATCTGTCACTTAACCGTCATGAGAGGAGGAAACCAACTGGAAGCAGGAGCTGACTGAAGTAGAGGCCATAGAGGTCCACTGCTTGCTGGCTTGCTCTTCATGGCTTGCTCTGCCCGCTTTCTTCTCCACCTAGGACCACCTGTTCCAGGGTGGGATTACCCACAATGGGCTGGGTCATCCCCTGTCAATTAGCAATAAAGAAAATGTCCCAGGCTTGTATGCAGGGAATCCAATGGGTTCATTTTCTCAGTTGAGACCCCTCTTCCCATGTGACTCTAAGCTTGCGTCAAGTTAGCAGAAACTCATTAGCACAGGGTCTTTATAAAAGATGTCTGAGGCAACTTGCCCGCTCCTTATGCCAAGCGGGGACCCAGCTGGAAGGCGCTGCCTTTAAAATTGCCTGTCTTTGGCACCTTAATCGTTGGTACCCATCCCTTAGCACCACAGACATTAAGTTTCTGTCATTTATAAATCCCATGGCTAAGGCATTTTGTCATAGCACAAGTTAGACCGAGTCTGGGTTTTTCTGGCTTTTCTCCATATGATGTCTGGAGGACTTCACCTAAACAAAAAACCAGCAGCTGCTCCTGCTGGGAGATCCTAGGTTCCCTGCACAGCCCCTCTGTCCCTTCATGACTCTGCAGGGGGAGCCAAGTCAAATCCGTCCTGTAAAGGGCTGTGAGGGTCATGCAGTTTCTGCCGTGTGACGTGCCTTGCTTGCCTAAGTCTGAGGGAGTGCAGTGACTGTGGAAGAACACACAGGAAGTTTACATACTCATGGGCATTGGTTTTATGAGGCACGCACTAGCATTGGGTGCTTCATAGTTAATTTGAAAGTATAGAGCTGGGCTGGAGAGATGGCTCAGTAGTTAAGAGCTCCGCCTGCTCTTCCAGAGGTCCTGAGTTCAAATCCCAGCAACCACATGGTGGCTCACAACCATCTGTAATGAGATCTGATGCCCTCTTCTGGTGTGTCTGAAGACAGCAACAGCATACTTATATAAATAAATAAAATAAATCTTTAAAAAAAAAAAGAAAGAAAGAAAGCATAGAGTCTACGGAACAGGTGGGAGTTCTGGGCTGTGTTCCGAGCCTGTAGCCCACGGGGTCGTTCCCTCATGGTGTGGTCCTCATACAGGCCTTGGCCATGGCTTTGCTATCTTCCCCAGGGTCACCAGGATGTCTCTATGGGACACCAAGGGACAGACAACACTTTGGGAGGAGTTGGAGTGAGCCTGGACCCAGAGCTGGGGACCCAGAGCAGCTTCTCCTCCCTACCTGGACCTGGCCTCGCAGCTCTAGGTCTCCTACTCAGGGGTCTTAGTACCTAGAGCAGATTTGGGGTCAGGCTCTTGGTTTCTGGGCTTGTTAGTGGTGGAACTGCAGCAGTTTTCCATGCTGGGTAGCCCCTGGTCTGCGTGCCACTCCATTTCTGTCCTCTCTGTCCTCAAGGGATGTCTCTCTTACACATACTATCTTAACTGAGGCTTGGGAGGTCATGCAAGCATAGAAGGAGTGCAGAGCTGAGCCCCTTCCTGTCCCCCTTGCAGGCGGCCTTGCCCTGCCCTGCCCTGCCCTGCCCAGCTGGCACTATTCTGGCCACCCCTTCCTCTCACCCTCTTGGTGTCTGCCATCTTTCTGCTTTTCTCTCTGTGCAGCTTCCCCTCTGAGAAGCCCCAAGGCTCTGTTCCTGGTACCTCTCTAGTCTCTCTGGCCTCTTGGCTGCTTGTGGCCAGAGGATTTACATATCATTTGTACCTGCCCTGACCTCAGCATCTGGGCTGTTCCATTGCTGTCCTGGGACCTTCCAAAGTAGCCTAGGCGTGTCACCATCGTCTGTCCCCTCTACATTAATACCAGGAGCCAGCGTTACCCCGGTTCCCTTCCCTGCATTGGGACCCTCCAGTTCCCCAACCCCACCCTACACCATCCCTGATTGATTTCTGTCTCCTTGTCACGGCCGTCGCCACCCCCAGCCAGCTCCCGTTCACCTCGGCTCCCAGCTCCTTCTCGGTGGAGGCATGCGTCTTTGGCCAGCCTCAGTAATACATCTTGCTCCATTTCCTATGTGAGGAGAAATGGGAAGAGATACCACTGTGGGTGGGATTGCAGGGCCTAGGACTGACCAGGCACATCAATGAAGGGTGGCGAGGAGGTGAAGTACCAAGAGGGTTGTTTAAGGAGTTGGAGACTCCACTGTAAAGAGGATTGGCTGCAGGAGGACAGAGGGGCGACTGCCAGACCGGGGAGCATCAGTGGTGTTCCAGAGAGGCTGTGCTTGAATCAAGTCAGAGGGCCAGAGACATTTTGTTTGTGTCACAACACAGCCACCACCAGTAGCCACATGCCATCACCAGTGGGCTGTGCTGTGGAGGGACTGCAGTGTCTGTTCTGTATTCCCAGAGCAGACCTGGCCCAGAGCCAGCACCCATGAATGACATGATGTATCATGTAAATATGAGCACATGCATACACACATGTGCATCCGTGAGGTATCTGCAGGTTTTTTAAAAAATATATATGTTGTATGTGTATGCATGTGCTGTTAGCTTAAGGAAAGCAGGCTCTCGCCTCTACCCTAGTCTGTTCTTTGGCTGTGTATGACACCCTAACCCAGAAAGCACATCTCAGAGCCTCAGAGAGGCTCTGTTCGCACAGCAAGTTCAGCTAGCTGCCGTGGGTGCCCGTATCTCTGCTATGGTTATGTGGGTGGTGAGCTGGTGGGGCAAGGCATGTACGGAGCTCTGGGTGTGGTCATGGCTGGGGTCAGCGCAGCCAGGACAGGGTGCCAGGCGTGAATTTTAGATGCCTGTCGTTTTAACATTGTAAGTAAGCACAGGTTGTTAACGTCTCCTTCCTTCAGTGTGTGTCTGGTGCTCTTCTGGCTACCTCACATGACTATGTTTGTCCCCTCTGCCTCACAGTGTTCCTTTCCAGTCCCCGGAGGAGTCTAGCACTGGGTACGGGCCCAGAACTCCGTCTTCTGACTGGGCTGGCTTCTGCCTCCTTAGCCTGTGGGTGTGGCTGGGTAAACTTTACTGCTGGCCTTTAGGTGTTGCTGACGGGAGAATTCTGGCTGGGGATGGCAAGGAAGCAGCTTGATTCCTTCCTCTCCTGTAGTTTGAGAGGGACTTGTCAGGGGACAGTCTGAGGAATGGGTGGCTTACAAACCCACCATGAGTCAGGGGTGTTCATGGGAGCCTTGGGTCGAGTCAGAGGTATTGGAAATAGGTCAGGGTAGGAGTAATACTGTGGGAAGAGGAAGGGTGGGTTCAGGGAGAGGACGGTACTGGGTGGACAGCATCATGAGGGCTGGAACCCAGGCTAGGTGAGGGTGTGGTATGAATAAAGCCTATCTGGCCTGCCTGAGAGAAGGAGGTGTGGAGAGGACGCCAGGGCCTTAGGGCTCTGGGTATGCAAGCCTAGGGGTCTCAGGAAGTTACTCGGGACTGGGCAAAGTGGTGATGGTAAAAAGAGTGCCAGTGGGGTGGGGAAAGAATGTTTTAGATGTAGGCCTGCTGAATACAGAGGCTAACAGAGTATACCCCTAGGAATGGTCGGGACATGCTGGGTGGACATTCCTGGAAAGGTCCTGGAGGGTAGGAATGGCTGAAGTGCCTGAGGTGGCCATCAGGTTCAGGGCGTGGAAAGCTTCAGGCAAGAAGCCCTCCCGCCTGGAAGGGTTGGCCTGAAGTGCTTCAGGGGTCAAGTCAAGATGCATCCACCTCGGGCTAGCAGAGCCCAGGGCTATCCTGCCCCTTCTGGCCCTGAGTCTGAGCTTCCCTGAGGCCAGAGTTAACTGCAGGTAGAGCTGTAGGGAAGAAATTTGGACAAGATGGGCCTTGAGGATGGGGCTAGGCCTTTCAACGTCAAAGACCCACTCTGTCAGAGACCTGTGACTTTGGGAACAGGTAAACTAGACCAGGAGAAGGCCTGGGGAAATCCCAGGGAGACATCGAGCAGGCTGGATCTTAACGTGTTTGTCCCTAGCAGAAATGTGTGCTACACTGGAGGAGGCAGCTGAAGGGTGCCCACCGCCCCCAACCCCCGGAAACTGCTCTCCCCATTATATAACCTTTGTATCCCACTCATTTCCAGAAAGAACTGAGGGGTCCTGACGGGATGAGGTGTGACCCCTCTCACCCCCACCAGAACCTACTGTCACTGCGGCCTACCGTCATGGACAAGTCAGCCACCTTGGGGCTGTTGGGTGCTTATTCCCCTGGTGGCAGTGGCTGTGGGACATAGAGGCTGAGCCAGGGCCCACCTGGAACCCACCCTGCTGCAGTCCTGTCTCTAGGATCTTCCCTAATACCTCCTCTAGACAAGTAGAGTCTCCTCTGCCAGGCTGGGTGGGTAGCAGTAGAGGTGGGCTGGGCCAGAGCTCATGGTCACCCTCTTCCCCGTCTCTCCTCTGTGCCTGGTCCTGGAGGGGTGCCCCCCAAAATGGGTCAGTTGTTGCTGGGAATATGGTACCTGGAAGGAAAAGGGCCCAGGCTGTAGTGGTGGCCGCTTGAGGCCCCCGAGTCCCCAAGGGAGCAGCTGCAGGTCTTGCCCCAAAGGCTGTCAGCGGTGTGCTTCCGAGGTGAACCCCGTTGTTTGGAAGGCACTCCATGTGAGCTCAGTGGTTTCCCTGAGTTGGTCTGTGCTATTGTCCTCTCTTAGGCTGAGCAGGGAGAGGGGCCAGGCAGACACCACTGCTCCCTGAAGTGCTTGTCGTGTGTACTATGGGGAAGGAGATGGGGCAGTAGGCAGTGGTGCCGGTGCTGACGTGGCCTTGCCGACCGGATGGCATGGACCCACACTGACAGTGCCTAGCAAGTAGCCCGACCCTGTTCCTGCCCATGTCCTGGGCGTAGACTCTGGGGCCTCAGCTGTGTGAAGGGCTCGGTGACTATCCTTGGGAGGGGTCCTGTGCAGGTTGGTGGCCAGGCAAGGTGAGAACAACTTGGAGTGGAGTGCCACATGCTTGTTGAAATGAGAGCTGGTGCTCAAGCGTGAGCAGGCGCACGCCAACTGCCGGGGTAGGGCAGTGGGAGCGGGGTGGGGAAACCTAGTGATAAGTACTTACTTACTGTCGGCTACATGTGGCCACCACGCAGGTTTATGTGCTCCTGTGGGCGGGGCCAGGGTGTAGCCTTTCCTCTGGCTCAAGTGGACGGGGATGGCCTGTCTCAGATGACTAGAGGGTTCCCATGCCGTCCCATGCTGACCCAGGAGCCAGCACCTGCCCTGGAAATGATGCTGGGGAGGGTGCTTCTGGAAGAGGGGTCCTTGGTGTGGCCCTGGTGCCTTGCATAGCCCTGTGGCTTGCTGTAACAGCTGAGTGGGTGACTCTGACTGCACACTGTCATAGGACAGGGGCCTCAGGAGCTTTGAGTCCCAAGGGTTGGTATTATGGTAGGCATTGGGAGCGTGGGGGACTCCAGCCTGGGGTTGGGCACCTGAGGGCTACCGTCTGTTTCCTCCAGTCCCGTAGTGTGGACAAACAGCATGCTGTCATCAACTACGACCAGGACCGTGATGAACACTGGGTGAAGGACCTGGGCAGTCTCAATGGGGTGAGTGTACTGGGCTCTTGCTTGGAACCACCCCAGCCACGATGTCTCCAGGGACCTGTCCAGAGCCCCCACTGGCCGAAGATGAGGCCCTCTTCAGCCAGATCTCTGCTGGGCTGGGGAGGCACAATGCTAGATGAGCCACCTGCTCCCACCTGGAAAGCGAGTGTGTGTCCTTTTCTTTGGTTCTTTGGGACTGGGGAAGGGGGAGGCCTTGGCTGTACGAGTGAGGATAGGAGGACGGATGGATAGGCTCTGTGGCTTCGTGCATCTGTCTTACCTAGACACGTTTCATTCTATGTTTGTCAGACGCAGTCCATCCCAGGACCCTGTTTCAATAAGAAAACAGACTCTGACCTGTTGCTGCTTGTGCAGCCCTGAGAAGGTGTCCCACAGCTGCCCTAGTGTGTCTTGCCTACATAGTGTGAGCTAGGGACCAAGACTTGGCATCACCCTCCACCGCCCTGATCCACCCTTCATATAATGCAGCCCTTCCTGCAGGGCTTTGTGACAAGTAGGCTTTCCCTTGCCGCCCACTGGACTTGGAAGACCGTGGGGACATCTGACCCCAGTCCCAGCAGGTTTGCCCACCTGGGCCCTGCAGAGTCTGCTACCTGAGAGGTCTGCTCCTGGGACAGTGGGTCAGGAGCACAGGAAGGTGAGGGCCCTGCTTAAGGCCTCCTCCTCCTCCCTTTCTTCCTCAGACATTTGTGAATGACGTGCGCATCCCAGACCAGAAGTACATCACACTGAAGCTCAACGATGTCATCCGCTTTGGCTATGATATCCTTCTCTGAGGGACTCCCCTACTTTGCCCCATCAGGACCAAGGCCATGACTGTTCTGCCGTCTTAAAGAAGATTAGGGGATTTCTAAATCACAGCGGAGGCCCTCAGGCTTAGAGGTTACCTGAGGTTGGGCTCCCTCTGATAGAGGGGCGTGTCTGCCCCTAGCCTCAGCCTTCCTAGCTGTATGCTCAGCCCGAGGTCACAGAGGAACTGGGGAACTTGGGACTTGGAGTCCTGGCTTGACCTTGAGTACATTGGGGCACGTTTGGTCCTCCCTGAGAAGGTCCTCCTACCCAGGAGCCTTTGAGCCTACCCAGTGCTGCAGCCATAGGTCCCTCCTGCTCCTCCTGTTCCGTGTTCTCCTTAACTCATAGCCACATTCCAACATGTACGTGCTAGAGCGTGTGCAGCACCGTGTTCCTGAGGAGGCGCTCAAGGTCAGTGTCAAGGAGGCCCAGGGACTAAGAGAGCCCCACTTTGGCACCCCCGGCTGTGAGGGCTGAGCCCGAGAGCCTGCCATTCTCTGCCTCTGCTTTGGTTTACCTCCAGACAACCCCCAGGCTCCTGAGCCACCCTTTGCTGGCTGCGGGTACCATGAATCAGGGCTGTTTGGCCTGTCCTGCCGGATGGCCCAGTCCAGCAGGCAAGAAGTAGTCATTACCCTTAGGTTTATACAGTGACAGATGGTGGGGACAGCTGGGGAGGCGAGGACTGAGTGGTTGGCCCTCCTGGAACTGTTGGAGCTCTTGAGTCCTACAACTATATAGCCTTGGACCTTTCAAGTCAGAGTCTGTGGCTCAGAAGATAACCCAAAAGCTGGGAAGCAGAGGATACGGGTGAGCCAACTGACGGGAGGCCAAGAGCCCCTGGAGTAGAGTTCCTCAGTGGGCCAAGCAGGGTGGGAAGTCAGCCCACACTTTTGGGCCCTGAGCCACCCAGGGGAGGATACAAGGACGGATTTAGTTAGACCACTAAGGGCGGGGCAGGAAGTAGAGAGCAAATGGAGACCGCCACTGTGTCCTCTGGGTTGGTGTCTTTGAGGCTCCTGGTTGGTCGGAGCCTCATCTAGGAACTTAGGATCTTCCAGCAGGCCAGAGTTTTCCTTCCCCTACTTGTATGGGTCATGGAGCTTTGAGCTCTTATGTGAACCATGTGAGTGGTCTGTCCTTACCCAGTTTTCCAAGTGAATTTGTAAAGTAAGAGGTCATGCAGCTAGGACCCTGAGTGGCTTACCCTCCCTAGGGTCCGTTTCAGGTGGGGCCTGGAGGGTGATGGTCTCCAGGCTCTGTTCTTGTGATCCTTGCTTTCTTCCTCCCCTCCAAAGAAGCAAATTCCATTCTGCCTAGCAATGTGAACTAGAACGTCCTCCACGGGGACCTAGACCCTCGATTGCCTCACCAGACGGACTAGTCTCAGATTTGTTTGTGGAGGAGAGGCAGGGCTGCCTGGAAGGTTTTTCGAGGCTGGCACAGCACCCCTTACCTTGCTTGCTTGCTTGCCCGCAGCACGAGAAGTACACCAGCCAGCTGCAGGTGAGCGTCAAGGTCTCTGCACCCAAAAGGAGTGACACGCTGCCAGACCACACACCCTACTGCGAGTCCTCACAGCCCAGGCCGGAGAAAGGGGACCGCAGACATGGAGCAGGTGGGCCGTGGGTGTGGGGACCAGGATGGGTGGGGGAAGGGCAGAAATACAAAGCCACTCAAGGCCTTTCTGTCCCCATCCCTGTCTACCATCTTCCCTTGCTGTACCCCATGGGACCTCTCGTCCCAGCTTGCGCTCACGGTTCACAGCACAGCATGGTAGTCAGGGCGCAGGCCTGCTTAACCATGGGCTGGTCTTGTGTGTCCGCATATACCTCCCCAGGCCTGCCCACTTTTCTTGGACCCCAGGGCCGCCAACAGTTGACGGATCATTAGGTGCCAGACCTTGTGGTCTGCAGCAGATCAGAGGGAGGCAGGGCAGGTCTCCCTTGCCTGAAGTTGGGTGTCTGTGCCTGATCCTGCCGATCATATGGTCCCTCGGGCTGGGGTGGGTAGGCGAGTGCAAGGTAAGGCCTGACTTGTACATTTAGGGGCTGCTGTAGAGGTAGGCAGTGGTATCTGGGTGTAGGTGGGCATGGGGATAGCATAGCATGGTGACAGGCAGTGTAAGTCCTGCCTGGGTATTCAGTGGTTGCCTGGGCAAGCTCGAGGTGGAAGAAGGTGCCCCAGCCTTGGCCAATATCTACTGTGCCCTGTGTGTGGGTCAGCCCATGTATGCACATATGGAATCTTGAACTGCTAGTGTGTGGCTGAGATGAACAGTGACGCATGCTTGCTTGTGAAGACTGCTGGGGACCGGGCAGGTTTCCAGAGTCACCTGACCTGTTCTGAGCACCTGTTAGTGTCCAGACTGTGAGTACACACAGCTGGTGACAGCAGCCTGGAGCTGCCCCTGAGGTTATAGCAGGTGCAGCCAGTTGGGCAAGTACGTTTCTCAGTCCTACAGAGCAGGCACAGCACACTGGAGGAGCCCAGAGAGGCTTGGACAGCACTGCCTAGTAGCAGACACATGCTGCTTCAAGGACTGCAGTGTACAACACTGGGTAAAGAATGAGATGGGGGGGGGGGAGGCTGGAGAGATGGCTAAAAAAAAGAAAAAAAAAGAATGGGGTCAGGGGGCCAAGAGGAGAAGGGTGTGGATGGTGGAATGAGATTAGTACATACGGTAAACCGCAGGGAAATGAAACCCGTCATTTGTACACAGAACATATAGCAATTCTGTAAAGAATAGAGCCCCTGAGGGACAAGGAGACACACGCAAGACAACAAGGGAGAGCCTCCATTCTACAGGGGCACTCAGGGGACAGAGCTATGTGTACCTCATTGCTGACACCCTGCCCTGGGGCCCTGGACTCTGCTCCTGCCCAAATCAGGGCTGAAAAACCTAGATTCATGGGAGATAGAATATCAACTTCTAGACATAGATCCTAACATTAAAACAAATGCACCTAACTGTCACATTGGCCACTCAGACTGTGGTGGCCTCACCCCAGAGCCACCCACTGTGGCATAGCCATTTATAGAATCTTAGAAGAGTTTCTAAACCTTGTTTGTGGGCTCTTGTTGCCTTGTATACTGTAAGGCAGAGAATGCTGTCCTAGGAAATGAGCCTTCCTACGTCACCAGCGACAGGCCTAGGCAGGGATAGAGGTCATCTTCACCCACAGATGTGGAAACAGGCCCAGAGTGTTCAACAACTGGCCAGACACTTGAATAGCTGCAGGTCCCAGCTGGCAGGCAAGACCAGGGCTTAGTCCTCAGACTGGCCCTGTTCCAGATCTTCACTTTGGAGGCCATGGAACCTAAGTTCTGAACTCCCCTACAGAGGCGGTAGCTTACCGCACACCCCTCTATGGGCAACCCTCCTGGTGGGGTGAGGATGACAGTGGGGCACCATCTGAAGACCGGCACCAGCAGGAGCCCTACCCAGGTGAGTCTCAGTGCTCCAGCTAGCACTGGGTGAGGGTAGCAGGGTGGCTTCTAAAAGGCTTGGCCTGAGGACCCCTCTCCACAGAGCGTCCCAAGGACCTGACACAGCAAGACAGTGAGCTAGACAGCTGCCGTGCTCCTGCCGAACCACCAGACTACTCGTTCAGACGTGAGCCCAGCTACTTCGAGATCCCCACAAAGGAAGCCCCGCAGCCTCCACGGCTCCCTGAAGTGCCAACGCAGGAAATGCCCACAAAAGACCAGGAGGCCTGCACTGGTGGGACGGCCCCAGTGGTGCAGAGCCATGCCTCCTTCACCATTGAGTTTGACGACTGCAGCCCAGGCAAGGTGAAGATCAAAGACCACATCACCAAGTTCTCCCTGCGTCAGCGGCGGCCCCCCAGCAAGGAGACCACACCCGTGGAGATGGTCTCGGCTGAAACCAAGGTGGCTGACTGGCTGGTGCAGAATGACCCAAGCCTGCTGCGCCGGGATGGCCCAGGGGATGACCGCCACAGCACCAAAAGCGACCTTCCTGTCCACACTCGAACTCTGAAGGGTAGGTGTTGACCGGCACCGGGGCAGGTGGTCTGCCTGCCGCTCACATTCCCCATGTCGGTGAGGGCCTGGGTGGTTCGGCTGATTTTCACTTTCCAGTGAGTTGGCCAAGATCACCTTCCTGGTCTGGGTCTGGGGAACAGGATGGGGACAGCGTCAGGTGTCTTCTAGTCACTGAGCCACTTGTCACCTAGTCACTAGGCTCCCAGTGCTTGCTACAGGACTCCCTTCCATATGGGTGTCAGTTTGGATTCATTCCCAGTGGGCACGGGGTAGCGAGGCTCCCCAAGACTGATCACTGTATGCTGACCAACAAGGGTTCTCTCAGGCCACAAGCATGAGGATGGGACACAGAGCGACTCGGAGGACCCCTTGGCCAAGACTGCTTCAGTGTCTGGAGCCCCGACAGAGGCCAGTGGGGAGCAGGTGCGGCTGCAGAGGCAGATCAGGAGGGACCCTCAGGAGCTTCTGCACAACCAGCAAGCCTTCGTCATTGAGTTCTTCGATGAGGACACACCCCGTAAGAAACGCTCACAGTCCTTTACACATACTCCACCTGCAGACCCCAAGGCTGACAAGCGCAGGGTCACGGGGGCTGCGGACAGAGAGCGTCCCGGTGTCACGGTGCGCACCACAGGCAGCAGCTCAGGACCACAGAGGGCCAGCTCGCTCAAGCGAGAGAAGACTGAGGAGCGACTGGGCAACACCTCTCCTGTCCCCCGTGCCTCCACCCGCCCCTTTGGCAGTGTGGGGCGCCGCTCCCGCCTGGCCCAGGACTTCATGGCCCAATGTATGCGGGACAGTTCCCCAGCCACCAGGCCTGGGCCTGAGAAGACGCCTCCAGTGCTGCCCGCCCCTTTGACGCCCCGAGGGGCCAGCCCCGTGACCCCCTCAAGCACCCCGCCGCCTCCCACTGACCCCCAGCTGACCAAGGCACGTAGACAGGAGGAGGATGACAGTCTTAGTGACGCGGGCACCTACACCATCGAGACAGAGGCTCAAGACCAAGAAGTGGAGGAGGCTCGGAAGATGATCGACCAGGTATATGATACATGGTTAGATGGTACCCTTCAGTGGGCTGTGTGGCAGGAAGGGTCATGTTGGGGAAACCAGATGTTGGCCTGTTGCTATCAGGTCATGTGTCTGGTCCAGCCGGACAAAAGGACTAGGAGAAGGGAGCGCCCCGGGCTCTGCCTCTTACCGTGATGGGTTGGAACCTGTTGCCCATGCACCATACCCAGCAGAGTAATTGGGCTCACGTCTGTGTGAGGGTGGAGACCCGGCACCTCTGACCCTTGGCACTCTCTCCTTTTGGCAGGTCTTTGGGGTGTTCGAATCCCCTGAACTCTCCAGGGTGTCCTCAGCTACCTTCCGCCCTGTCATCAAAGGTGACAAAGATGAATGCAGTGATGGCGGCATGGCCCAGCGGATGGCTTTGCTGCAAGAGTTTGCTTCCCGCACCCCAGGCATGGCCGCACAGATGGAGCAACAGGTACGGGGCTGGTCAGCCGCCCCGGGAAGAGTGAGGGAAGAGAAGGGCCTGAGTCCTGATGTGCTGGTGAAGCTGACCAGTTGGTGACACTGGGGCCTAGGGCAGGCCACAGGGCCCTCCTGACTGCTTCTGCAGAGGGTGTCTAGGACAGCTTTGGCATGATGAGTCTCTTCTAGCTTCTGTTCTGAGCGTGTGCCTCCCTTCTCTCTGCAGAGCCTCCTGGTCCCAGGTTCCCCTGGGGGTCAGAAGTGGGTTTCGCGTTGGGCTAGCCTGGCTGACAGCTATACTGATGCTGGCTTGGCAGGTATGGAAACCCAGAGTCACCGTAAGGGTTGGGGGCCATGCCAAGGTGGCCCCAGATCCTCACCATAGATATAGTTTGTCTCAGCCTGGACCTGGGAGAGGGTTAGGGCTCTGTGCGCATGTAGGGCCTGCAGGTCTGTAGCCATTCTAACTGCCTTGGGCTTGTGATTTGCAGAGGACGGTCCTGGCCGCAGAACTGGAGAGCCCGAGGGGCCCCTGCCTGTGCGAACCCGGCGTCTGCTCCCTCAGTTGCCCAGCGATAGGGCTGACAGCCCCGCAGGCCTTGAAGCGGCCAGGCGGAATGGCCCAGGGCCACCAGAGCTGAGTGGTGATCCAGCAAACTGCCTTATAGGCCAGGAAGACCTGGACCCCGATAGTCTCAGTGATGCCAGCGGGTCAGATGGTGGCCGAGGCCCGGAACCAGGCACAGAGCGGCAGGAGGATCTAGCATGGGTCAGGGGTCGGCGCTCACCAAGGGCCCCTGGGGAGCTAGCCCCCACCTCTTTCTTCATTGGTGATCAGAATGGGGAGGCCACCTTCCCCAAGAAATCATTTGTGGCTCCTGGGGAAGCGGATGGCCCGGGACGGGTTGTCCAGACCAGCCCTTCAGCAAGGGACAGCCTTTACATCAGTTCCAACGGGAGAATGGTGATCCAGTTGCGCAGTGGTCGGTCCCCAGAGCCTGACCCGGCCCCACCCAAGGAGACTCTGACCTTTGCCCGGCAAGAGAGTTTCACTAAGGAGCCGACCAGCGGCCCCCCAGCCCCTGGCAAGCTCCCCCACATTTCTAGCCACCCGCTCCTACAAGACTTGGCTGCAGCCCGCGCCTCACGCATGGACTTCCACACTCAGGACACCCACCTGATCTTGAAGGAGACCGAGACAGCCCTGGCAGCCCTGGAGGCCCGACTCCGCTCCAAGTCTGCAGATGAGTGTGAGGAGGGCAGCACCCCTAGGCCCCCAGAGGACTCCCTGTCTGGGGATTCGGATGTGGACACAGCTAGCACTATTAGCTTGCTCAGTGGCAAAAATGGACCTAGCCCAACAACCCCCCAGACTCCAGGGCCACAGAAGGAGAGCCTGCTGTCTCCTCCAGCAGTACCAGACCCGGGGGTTATGACCCCAGGCAGCGCCCGAGAGCGACTATCTGAGCGACAGCATCGCCCACCACCTGCAGACTTGGGCCATGGAGACCCATCAAGGCGCCTGGCTATGCGGCGAGGCCATGGGTCTCGAGGGTCCCTGGACTGGCCAGAAGAAGAGCGAGGCTCTGGCCTTGCCCACCTGCCCAATTCTAACCATGAGACCCCCGAGGCTACCGTGTCAGGTCGCCAAGGGCCTCGCCGGAAGCCGGTGGCTCCCCCACCGTCCCCAGCTGCCCGGGAGGAGCAAAGCCGCAGTTCCACCACGGCTCAGAAGGTGCAGCAGGTACTGACCCGCTCCAACAGCCTGTCCACCCCAAGGCCCACCAGGGCCTCCCGACTCAGGCGGGCCCGTCTGGGGGATGCCTCAGACACTGAGGCCGTGGATGGTGAACGAGGGACCACGGCCAACCCTGAACCAGTAAATCGTGCCGCCCCTGAGCAGGCCAAGAAACTGACACGCTTGGACATCCTGGCCATGCCCCGGAAGCGGGCGGGCTCCTTTACAGGGCCCAGTGATTCTGAGACCACCCCTGCCCGTACTGGCTTCTCTGGTCGCAGTGCTGAGCTCTACAGCACCAGCCGTAAGCCCACGATAGCTGAGGCCCGCGCTGCTGCCAAGAAAGCTGCTGCTACTGCTGCCAACCCAGGCCCCCGCCAGCCCTTCAGCCGGGCTCGCCCGGGCAGTGCCAGATATTCTTCCAGTGAGTGTGGGGGAGTGGGCTGGTGGGCTGGTGGGCAGGCAGGGTGGCTAACAGCAGCTGAGCCCCTGGGTAGAAGTGTTGTAGACCCACGCTGGCCAGGGGTGCCCATAGCACCTATGTGGCAAAAGACCCTCCAGGGTGCCTCCTGTCACCCCAGGGGCTTCAGTGCGTGGGCCTTAAGGTTGGCTCTGTCATTCTTGGTGTCCACAGGCTAGAACCTCTGATGGCTCTGTAGGGCCCAAGCTGCCCAGCTGAGGACCTGAGGAGGGCTCTCCCAGAGTTCTCTCTAGCCCCTGTCCCCTGTGCTGAAGCCCCAGTGAAGGGTGTCTATCTAATGAGAGCCCATCTGACACCCTTGAATGGCCACAGAACCCCTGGCCTGAGAGGACTGTGTCCACATGAACAGTGACCTCTGCCCCACCCCCTGAGTCACGTGTGTACAGTAAGAAGGGGCATACTATTTCAGCTGTCAGAGCTGGCCCCGTTTCTGGAGTGGCCGGTGACCTGTCCATTTAGCTCCCGTCCCATCCCGTCAAGGGGGCTGAGATGTGCCCGAGGATTGAGTGGATTGGTTTGAGCCAAGGTGCCGCAGCCGCAGCCCCACCCCTTGGCGTTGCTGTCCCCGGCTGACCCCACTTCCCCCCTTGACCTCCCAGCATCTTCACATAGACCTCCTGCCTGCTGGGACCACTGGGTGGGGATGGCTGCTTGTCAGAAACTGCTTGTCCCTAACCTGCCAGCACTGCTTAGCATGGAGGCCCCATCCAGCCCTCATCCATAGTGTGTTTGCGATCAGTGCTGGGTGGGGCTCAAGACAGCTCTGAGCCTAGGAATCTGAGATCCTACCCAGGCAGCCACACCTGAGGATGTAGGTCTGATGAAGGCTGTGGGAGCCTGGCTTGGGCTGGCAGAAGCCTGACCCCACTCACCTGTGTGAGCCAGCTTTGTGGCACCATAGCTGGTCCCTGTGAATGGCTTACCTCATTATCTGCCCGGCCTCCTTTCCTGGTGCCCAGGGAAATGCTCCCATGTCATCGGGCACAACCGGTTGTCACTCTGATCCCACTCTGCCCCCTGGATGCTGTGCTGACCCCAAGAGTGCCCAGTCCCTGGCCCTGCATGTCCCTTGGGCTGGGGTGCTTCTGCTAGGGTCCTCTGGGGACAGCTGTGACGCGCCTGTCCTGCAGCATGGGGCCCTCGTCCTGAGGGACCCCGAGGCTACCTAGGCACTGAGTGTTCTCTGTTCTGTTCTCGCTTCTGAATCCAAACCACTCACTCAAGGCACTCGGCGGCGGCAGCAGGGTTCGGATTACACGTCCACCTCCGAGGAGGAGTATGGGTCCCACCACAGCTCCCCTAAACACACACGCTCCCATGCCTCAACAGCCACACAGACCCCAAGGGGCAGCAGCTCTGTCCGGGCTCGCTCCCAGGGCCCCCGAGACACAGACGATGATGAGGAAGAGCCTGACCCCTACGGCTTCATCGTGCAGACAGCAGAGATCGCGGAAATTGCTAGGTGAGCGACCAGTCAGGGCCAGGCCAGGGGCCCCTCCCCTTGGCTGAGAGTGGCCTAAGGGCAGGGGCTAGGCCGGGCTCCTGACCCTGAGTAGATTTAGAGATTGTTTGCTGGGTGGTGGTTATGTGAGTGGGTGGGTGGATGAGGCCAGGCGTGGCATGCCTTTAATCCCTGTACTTGGGAGGGAGAGGCAGGCAGATCTCTGAGTTTCAGGGCAGCCAGGTCTGCAGAGTGAGTGAGTTCTAGGACAGCCAGGGCTACATAGAGAAGCCCTGTCTCAAAATCAACAGCAGCAACAACGAAGAAGGTGCATGAATGACTCAGTGGGTGTGGATGGAGGGATTAGTCACTAGGTGACGGCTCGGTTGATAAGTAGATATTTGATGGATGGGTGGATGTCTGTCTAGAAGGGCGGGGAACTTTGGGTTCAAGGAGCTAGTGTGACCACAGTTTATTCTAAATAAACTTTGTCACAGGGCCAGTCTCTGGGATATGTTCTGGGAGAGGGTGTGTAGAGATGAATCTCACTGAGCTATGGCCAATGCCCTGGGGGCCAGGCACTGAAAGGCTTGTAGAGGACCCCTAGGAACTATGTTGAGGATGTTGATCTTGAGAGCTCTTGAGACACTGAGAAAGTGACCAGAGACAGATGGCCCTCAAGAGAGTGACCCATGTGGGGATGAGGGTAGAGTTACAGTAATCTCACAGGCAGAAATTGCAACCATGTAGGAGACAGGGTAAGAGAGATGGGTTGAAAAAAGGGGCCTTCTAAGAGGCAGGTGTGGGATGCAGGAGGATGTACGGCCCTCAGGTGAGAACCAAAAGGATAAGGGCTCCCCAGGTCTCAGCTGGGTTTAAGAAGGAACAAGAAAAGGCGTAGCCATGTGGGTTTCTCAAGCTCTGTTGGGCCTGCCTGGGCCCAGGGAGGCAGCATAGGTGGAAGTGGGAATGGTTGGAGGTTTGGTGTCACCTAGAGTCTGGGGAACCTGCTTCTCTGCTCTCTTGATGTCAGAACCAAGAGACCAATGGGTGAGCGGCCTGGGTAGCCCAGGTGGAGAACCATGAGGAAGCTTTTAGAGAGGAGCAAGTCTGGCAATAGCCCAGGGTGCAGGTCTAGGTCATAGGGTATCCCAAGTCTGCAGCTGAGGGTTCAAGTGTGTGGACCTCAGCGGTGATGAAGAACCATTAAGGCGGGAGATAGGATGTTAGCCCTTCAGGGACCTCCCCAAAGAGGGGGCTGGCCATGTGCCCAGGAGCCTAGTTAAACTGGGGCCCTCAAAGCAGCAAGCTCAGGGAATTGCTGCTGCCTCCTTTCTCCTCTTGTCTCCTGGCTGATTAGGTACCTCACTGGGACAAGCCCAAAACCCTTGTCAGATAGGCGTTCCCCTATGGTGTGATCAGAACTCAGCCATATTGGAGGAGCCACAAGGTCCCTCTACCTAACTCTGACCTTTGGAGTTAGGAGTCCCCCATGCTAGTTATGAGTCTCATTCACTCCTCCCCCACTTCTGTTCCCCTGCTCACCAAGGTGGGACCTGTGCATTCTGTGGCTGAGTTAAATCCATTCTGTCAGGACCTGGTGGCCAGTGTCTAGCTCTGCTGTGCAGGAAGTGGAGAAAGTCTGGGGGTTCTACTCTCTGTCAGACCCTTCCCCATACACCTCAGGCCCCGCTCTGGCAGACAATGTACCTCAGGACCAGGCCTTCCCCAGCACGGCCTCAGGCAGTGGAGTTGGACCTAACTGCTCTGTGTCCATGTGCACAGGATGCTTGTGGGTCCTCACCACCCACTCGTGTGCTGGGGCTCTCCCAAGAGGACCTCTTGCAGAACTTGTTTTTTCCTGTTGGCTGCAGGCTAAGCCAGACACTAGTAAAGGATGTGGCCATCCTGGCCAGGGAGATCCATGATGTGGCTGGAGATGGGGACTCGCTGGGCTCCCCAGGACCCACTCGCAGCCCATCTCTCGGGAATGTGCCCAACACCCCTGCCTCAACCATCTCAGCCCGGGAAGAGGTGAGTTCCAGGCCTCTCGGGTGCACACGCTCATCTGCCAGGGTTGCGGTCCCACCTTGTGCTTCTTGGTTTGAGGGCTGTAATGAGAATCCTCACAGAGTCCATGAGAACTTGTGCTGTGGAAACTCGTCCTCAAGCTCCGCTGATTCCTTCCGAGGGAGTGGGTGTTGGGAGGGATCTTGAGCAGATGGGCCCAGGCCTGTTTTATCCTGTTTTATCGCTTGTCTGTGTCTGTTGAGCAGTGGAGGGGCTCACTCCACCCCCTAGTGACTCCAATGCATCAGAGGAGGCAATGGATCTTTCTCTGTTCCCTGCAGCTGGTACAGCGCATTCCAGAGGCCAGCCTCAACTTCCAAAAAGTGCCACCTGGCTCCATGAACTCCCACAACAACTTGGACCAGAACATGAATGACAGCCCCGAGGATGCCCTGGCCAACAAGACAAGGCCTCGGAACCGCGAGGAGGCACGGTGCCCCACCAGCATTGCGTAGCTGCGGGTCGGGGCATGTGTTAGACAGTGTCTGGAATGTGGGATGGAGGCCAGCTAGCGGGGTGGGGAGGGGAGGGACGGCCCCTGCTACACTAATGCCCGGGTCCTTCCAGGTGATCTTTGATAATCTGATGCTAAACCCAGTGTCCCAACTGTCACACGCCATCCGTGAGAACACGGAGCATCTTGCCGAGAAGATGAAGTAAGTCCCTGGGGGCAGAGGTGACAGGTCACGTGTGCTGTGTCTAGCATCCAGGACCACAGCCTGACGGGTCACGAGTAGGTAGCCGCATGCCCACACTCCCACCTGAGTGTCAGAGAGCTAGTCAAGTTCCTGCTCTGGGCTTCAGTTTCTCTCCCGACTCTAGCAAGAGATGGCGTCAGCTTTACTGTGGTGAGAGAAATATGGGGAGCAGCTGTTCTGTGTTCTCTGTCACTGCCCTTGTCCCTGCTCCTCTCCCAGGATCCTCTTCCAGAACACAGGCCGGGCATGGGAGGACTTAGAGGCCAGAATCAACGCTGAGAATGAAGTACCCATCCTGAAGACATCCAACAAGGTGAGAGACAGAGACCCCCATCCTCAGGCCTGGCCCCCATCCTCAGGCCTCAGGCCTGGCCCCCATCCTCAGGCCTCAAGCCTGGCCCCCATCCTCAGGCCTGGACCCCATCCTCAGGCCTCAGGCCTGTCCCCCATCCTCAGGCTTGTCCCCCATCCTCAGGCCTCAGGCCTGGCCCCCATCCTCAGGCCTGTCCCTCATCCTCAGGCTTGTCCCCCATCCTCAGGCCTCAGGTCTGGCCCCCATCCTCAGGCCTGGCCCCCATCCTCAGGCCTGGACCCCCATCCTCAGGCCTCAGGCCTGGCCCCCATCCTCAGGCCTCAGGCCTGTCCCCCATCCTCAGGCTTGTCCCCCATCCTCAGGCCTCAGGTCTGGCCCCCATCCTCAGGCCTGGCCCCCATCCTCAGGCCTGGACCCCCATCCTCAGGCCTCAGGCCTGGCCCCCATCCTCAGGCCTCAGGCCTGTCCCCCATCCTCAGGCTTGTCCCCCATCCTCAGGCCTCAGGTCTGGCCCCCATCCTCAGGCCTGGACCCCCATCCTCAGGCCTGGACCCCCATCCTCAGGCCTGGCCCCCATCCTCAGGCCTGGCCCTTCATCCTCAGGCCTGCCCCCAACCCCGAACCCCATCCTCAGGCCTCAAGCCTGACTCCCCCATCCTCAGGCCTCAAGCCTGACTCCCCCATCCTCAGGCCTCAGGCCTGGCCCCTCATCCTCAGGCCTCAGGCCTGGCCCCCATCCTCAGGCCTCAGGCCTGGCCCCCATCCTCAGGCCTGGCCCCCATCCTCAGGCCTGGACCCCCATCCTCAGGCCTCAGGCCTGGCCCCCATCCTCAGGCCTGGGCCCCCATCCTCAGGCCTCAGGCCTGGCCCCCATCCTCAGGCCTGGCTCCCAGGCAGTGGGTTTTACTGAGCTGGTCTAAGGCACAACTCCAATCCAAGTCCACCAGGAGGACCTGGGGGCCCTGCATGTTCCTACTCTAGCCTTCCTCCTCCTCCTCCTTCCCAGGAGATCAGCTCCATCCTAAAAGAACTTCGACGTGTACAGAAGCAGTTAGAAGGTAGGTGTGGCCCAGACCTAGGGCAGGCAGGGGCAGCCTCAAAGGCTTATAGCCAGATTCTCACGTGGTATGCCTCCTTGGCCTCTTCCTCCAGTCATCAATGCTATTGTGGACCCCAGCATGAACCTCGACCTACTGATGGGAAACAGGGCTCCTGCAGGGTCCGTTCAGCCAGGACTTGGGAAAGCCCGGCCAGCAGCTCAGAGCTCAGCTTCTCCTGCCTCGGTGGACACCTTGCTGCCAGCCATGCCTCTCAGGAGCTTCCCACAACGGGCAAACTGCGGGCCCCCCGGCCTCCCGGAGCCTGCCTTCCTTCCTGATGCTGAGAGGTTTCTGATCTAAGCTGTGAGGCGGGCAAGGCCAGCCTTCTTGTGCGCGTGTGTCCTGTGCATCACCCATCCCATGGCCCACCTGCCTGGCTCAGGCAGTTCTGTGAAAACCCCACATGTGCCATAACCCATGGACGGGTGCCTCCCATTCCCAGGCCTCTCCTCAGCCAGCACCCGAACCACTTCATCCAGCTCATGGCTACCCCATCCCCACAGACCTCCTAGCCCAGCCCCTGGGGTGTCCACTGCCGAGGGCCAGCCTGCGAGGTCCCATATTCACCTCCTGTCACTCACGTTGTTTTTGTTAGTAGCTTTAAAGGAAAGAGTAATTTGCTCCCCTGCAGGAACTCCTAGGCCCAGCTTAGGTGCAGCTCCAGCTGGGAGGCCCTGTCTCATCCCTGTGTGCTGGCTGAGGCCAGACAGAGAATGGAGCTGGACCCTGGGACCCATCAGTGCCAAACACAGAAGCTGGATGAGTTTGGCATGTCCCCAAACTGTCCAGGAAAGAGGCCACTTGCTTTGTGGCTCCTACTGAGTCCACGGCCAGAGCTGCTGCAGAGTCCATCAACCTGGGCAGATGAGTGTTTCACGGAGATATTTGGGGGAGGAACCCCACAGCTCTACGCCCTTGGTGCCAACACAACTGCCAAACCCACTGAGTTTGGGTGCCATCCCAGCAAGCTCTCCTGAGTGGTTCATCCCAACTAGGGATCCTGGGCTTCCTTACGGTGGGACTGGGTATAGCTGGTGAACCAGCAGTCCCGTTGGTTATGGTGAATGCTTTACCAGAGAGGCAGGAAAAGATTTGGAAGGTTTGTGATGTAAACCATGCACCTGCTCCTGCTGTCCCAGATGGTGTGGGCAGGAAGTGGTAACTACAGCAGGCTCCTGTGGCCTGCTCCATCCTGGAGGCCTGGCAGGGACAGGCCCACTACTGGCTATGCTTTCTCAGGATTAGTTCGGCTGGGGCCTGCCGGGTGAGCAGAGAGCGGCTGCCCTGCCGCTGCCCCTTGCTGATGTTTCTGGCGGCACTAAGCCAAAGAGACCGTTGGCTGGAATGGGATGGGGAGAGTCCCTTATTGTTCAGGCTGGCATGGGTGTGCTCTGTAACCTGCCTGATGTTTGTGTGGGTGTTGCTCCTGAACAGGACCTATCTGCTGGGGAGAGGTAGCTGCGGCGGGGGACCCAGAGCCCTCAGGGGTAGCATGGGTCTCCCTGTTTACACTTAGCTGATAGTCATGCACGGGTCCTGTGTGCCTCTGCCCAGCCCACCTGATGTTTACGTGTGTGTGTGTGTGTGTGTGTGTGTGTGTGTGTGTGTGTGTGTAGCCTGCTATCTGTCTGGAGGAGGTGCCAGCCCAGCCCGTTGGCTGCTGCCTTGCATGTCCCACACATTGCCCACAGCCTGCTCTCCATAAGTAAACGGCTGTCCTGCAGAGTCCATGCCTCCCACCCCTGGTCATCACTGTGTAATTTTTTTTTTAAATGCACAAAATGGTGTCCTCTACACACTTAGTTCCTCTGTCACTTTAGCCTTCACCCTGGCATTGGTACTGTGCCTGCCTGGCTCCTGAAGGCCTCTGTACATTGTTCTCAGGCGGTCTTGTGGATGTCTTTTCGAAAACGGTTATTTTATATGATTTGTCATGGGATTTGTTCTAATAAATCATTCCTCCACGTGGCAGCACACCAGCGTCTGCAGCCTTGGCCCTCTTCTCTGAGGATGGTGTTGGGTAAACGTCTCCTTGACACAAGGGGTCTCTGGGCTCACACTAAAGGCAGCAGGTATGGTGGCATATGCCTTTGATCCAAGAACCTGGGAGGAAGGGATCTCTGCGTTTGAGGGCTGCATAATGATATGGTCTTTTAAGAAAAGTGAATTCAGATGTCGCCACCAGGTGGCACCCAAAACAAGGAAGCAGCAAGCAGATGTTTGCTTTTATTCCAGTTATGCGTATCAGTGGTCGCATGCGCTCCGTGCATCCCTGGTGCCAGTGGAGAGTAGAAGAGGCCATTGGATCATCTGGAACTGGAATTACAGGTGTCTGTTATCCGCCACGTAGGCTCTGCAGACCAAATCTGGTCCTCTGCAAGAGCAGCCAGTGCTCCTAACCACTGAGCCGCCTCTCCTGCCCCAGCTCCTCACTTCATTACAGATCAGAAAGCAGCTGGCAGACCAGAAGCTGGGCTAAGCTATCTCCTCCAAAGGCCCCTGCTGTCCCCCTTCAGCCACCAGGCCCCACCTCCTGAGCTTCCAGTCTTACCTTCTGGGGTCCCAGGAGCTAAACGCTGAGCCTGGGAGGGAACATTCCAGATCCGAGGAGTCGTGGGGGGAGGGGCAGGATAAATAAATCATGCTCTCACCTTCAACTGGGAAAAGATGCACAAAACAACAGCTTTCGGATATGAGGCAACAGCAAAGAAGGACTGTGATCCCCTTGAGAGGACATGTGAGCTGACAGCTGCCCTCTGCTGCACGCGAGGGCTCTTGCCCGACATCAGGGCACTGCTAAGCAGATGTAGGAAGGACAGAACCCAGCAGGGCAGAAGAGCATGGGAGAGAACAAGCCTGGACTACACAGATTGGCCATGACCTTCACTTGTGGGAGAGACTGCAGGAGGTTAGGGAAGCAACCACGGAGTGGGATGGAGGCTGCGTGTCCCTGGAGGCTGCTCCAGGCCTGGGACTGTTTATGTTGTCACCGTGTAGAGAAAAGAGCTCATGACACACAGGGCATGGGCCTTGGTGTAGGGATAACCTCTTGTGGACTGTGTGGAAGCATCACCTGTCAATAAAAAGCTGGTAGCCTATTAGCAAAAGGGGGAGGGAACAGTGGAAAGAACGTGAGGCTGGATTGGCAGGATCTGCCGTGAGGTTGTCAGGAGCCATAGGACACAGACAGAAGAGCCAAGGCAAGACTCGGACGCAAATAAAGGACCATGTGTCTCGGCAGTAGACTGTCATAGAGGGTTAGGGTAGATCAATATCTACCTAGCTTCGTGCTTGCATCCTGTTAATAAAAATACCAGATCTCTAGAACAGGTGTAAAAATGCCCTGCTGTCGTTTGGGATCAAAGGGACATAGAAAATGCTCCAAAGATTTACTTTGTATTTGGTGCCCAATGTGGGGCTAGAAATCTAAGCCTAGAGCCTAAGAACTGGTGGAAGGTGATTCCTTTGCCAGGGACTGGGAAACCACAGAGAGGCAGTACCAAAGGTGGATATTTCCAAACAAAACAACAAAAACCTGTGGAATAGAAAAGCAGCTCTTCTGGGCTTGGAGCACATGTTACAGGCCAGACCCGACCTTGACGTGGGGGAAGGTTGTGCTTCTACCTGTAGCTGGGAAATACAGAGCTGGGACACAGAGTAGCTGGATTCAGCCTATACAAAGAGGCCACAGGGGAGGGGTCAGGCATCTGGTAAGACACAGCTCCTAGCTGGTACCTGTCAACAAGAGACTGGACTGCTACCAGCTACAAACCTGGAAGGCAGAAACTCCTTCCATGAACTGAACGGGAAGGGGTGGGGGTGGGGTCCATACAACACCAGCTCTGGCCAACACAGACATGAGAAGAAATCTGAGCACAGATGATCGGGTAAAAAAAAAAAAAACAAAAAACTGTTTGAAATTATGTTTGGATGCTAAAAAGGGAAAAAGGCTGGGTATGAAACACCGCTGATAGATGCAAATAGTTTGAGACTAGTAAAATCCTTAAAGAGAATTAAAATTAAAAAGAGTAAGCCACACAAGGATGAAAAAGGACTTAGAGAAAATTAATACAGAAAAGGTTCTAAGTTTAGAAGGCAGTAATAGAGAAGTGCACATAGAAGATTAAGTCTCAGAGCTGGAGAGGTGGCTCAGCGGTTAAGAGCACTGACTGCTCTTCCAGAGGTCCTGAGTTCAAATCCCAGCAACCACATGGTGGCTCACAGCCATCTGTAATGAGATGGGGTGCCCTCTTCTGTTGTGTCTGAAGACAGCTACGGTGTACTCAGATACATAAAATAAATAAATCTTAAGAAAAAGATTAAGTTTCTGAAGGAAAAAAATAGATAAAAAAAATTTTTTTAATGTGCACAGAGGCTAAAGAAGATAAAGGAAAGTCTCCAAAGAAAGGAGAGAGAGAGACTGAAAAAGAAAATATTTTCAATGTTAAAAAAGTGGAAAGCAGGGGTTGGGGATTTAGCTCAGTGGTAGAGCGCTTGGCTAGCAAGCGCAAGGCCCTGGGTTCTGTCCCCAGCTCCGAAAAAAAGAAAAAAGAAAAAAAAAGTGGAAAGCACTGTAGACGGGCATTTGGAGCCCATAGAGCTTTGCTTTGACTGTCAGCATAAAATGATTATATAAGGCAGGCCAGTGGAACAGAATTGAAGACCCAGAAATGAACCCACACCTGTGGTCACCTGGTCTTTGACAAAGGAGCTAAAACCATCCAGGGAAGAAATAGCATTTTCAGCAAATGGTGCTGGTTCAACTGAAGGTCAGCATGTAGAAGAATGCAGATCGATCCATGCTTATCACCCTGTACAAAGCTTAAGTCCAAGTGGATCAAGGACCTCCACATCAAACCAGATACCCTCAAACTAGTAGAAGAAAAAATGGGGAAGAGCCTCAAACACACGGGCACTGGGGAAATTTTCCTGAACAAAACACCAATGGCTTATGCTCTAAGATCAAGAATCGACAAAGGGGACCTCATAAAACTGCAAAGCTTCTGTAAGGCAAAGGACACTGTTGTTAGGACAAAATGGCAACCAACAGATTGGGAAAAGATCTTTACCAATCCTACATCTGATAGAGGGCTAATATCCAAAATATACAAAGAACTCAAGAAGTTAGACTCCAGAGAGCCAAATAACCTTATTAAAAATGGGGTACAGAGCTAAACAGAATTCTCAGCTGAGGAGTATGGAATGGCTGAGAAGCACCTAAAGAAATGCTCAACATCCTTAGTCACCAGGGAAACGCAAATCAAAGCAACCGTGGGATTCCACCTCACACTGTCCCTGTTTAGCTTCTGTATGAATGAGACTCGGGCTATGATTTATTTATTTAGCTCCATGCAGTTACTGGGGGATGACCCCTAATCTATATTTCTATTCGCTACACTGTTAATTCCCAGCTGTGCTCCCCAAATACTTGCTGTTTGGGCTCCTTCTGCCCCAGCAGTATGTCCTGGGGGGTGGGGGGCATTTCACTCAGGCACATGCTCCTGCTCCATCTCTAAGTGGAGACCTCCTGCTCTCTCTGTCTTCCTCTTCCTTCACTGTTCTTTCTCCTTCTCCTTCTCCTCCCTCTCTTCTTCCTCTCCTCTTCCTCCCCTCCTCTTCCTCTTTTCCTCTTCCTCCTCCTCCTCCCCCCTCCTCCCCTCCTTCCTCCTCCTCCCTCCTCTTCCTCTTCTCCTTCCTCCTTGTGGTCTCCCCAGCCTGGTAACTGACACTGTGCCCCTTTCTATTCTCCTTAATAATTGGCTGCAGCCACCTTTATTTAACCAATGTTTTAAATTGGGGGAGGGGGACAAAGTTTGCACAGCATCGTTTGACGACAGGTGAGGATCTGCTGTTGGGGACAAACAGATCTCGGGGGTCAGTATTTAGCATTTGAAATCATAGCAGCTCTAGACCAACCCTCAACATTTGCTGGTTTTGTTTTGAATGGGAAGGTCATCCTCCAGGACTTCCTGCCACCTCAATCTTGGTTCTGAGTGCTCCTGGGGAACTGGGCACGGGTGGGTTAAGCAGTAGCTAGAATTTGTTTTTTAGGCGATAAGGAAGTGGAGAGTGCACCCTTCCTGGGTGGTGAGTAACCTGAGCCCAGTGGCAACAGCAAAGCCCAGCTCGGACCTTACAGGTACAACCCTCACTCCTGTTACTATTTCTGCTGCCAGTGCCTATTCCTGTGCTGAACTCAGTGGTCTCCCTCCCTCCCCACACCTCGGTTTGTTAGATGCATTGGTTACAGGGATGGATATAATGTATATAATCATGAAATGAAAGTGTAAAGACCCACAAATTGATAAGTTTGCTAGAATAAAGGGCAAAGTGCACCTGCGTGCTCCCCCAAGAAGAGCGCCATCTGGAGCCAGCTGGAACTTGCTTTGTGGTTTTTCCCAGAGCTCTAACCTTCCTCCTGTCTGGTCGGCTTGGGTATCTTGTGCCCGGATGAAGCCTTCTTATTTATTTTCCCACGTCCCTGACCTTGCCATTTAACCCCAACATTTGTTTTAACTGTAACACTTTCATGTATTGGAGACATGACATGAGAAGAATTCCAAATGAATCAGAAGAAAACAGAACACGGCATTCACAGTTCGTGTGATAATACCAAGAAATCCAACTTAAGCCAGGACATGGTGGGTGGCACGTGTCTTTCATCCCAGCACTTGGGGAGCAGAGGCAGGTGGATCTCTGAGTTCAAGGCCAGCCTAGTCTACAGAGCAAGTTCCAGAATATCCAGGCCTACACACTTTATATCTCAAGAAATAAAAATAAAAAAGAAAGAAAGATCCAACTAGTAAGTAACACCGTTCCAGAAAAGGCAAGACAAAAAGAAATGCTGAAAGGAATAATGACAAAAGTTTCTAAGTATGATGAAAACTATAAACCCAGAGTCTAATAACCCAGCCAAGAAAAATACCAATGAAAACACGGAAACCCCTGAGCTGGCCTTTGTCACTGTGACATGACACCTGATGATGATGTAAGGAGAAAGGTTGGTTTGGGACTCTGTTTTCTCAAGTTTCTATTCAAGGTCAAGCTCACAGGAGAGCCTGGGTTTGATCCCCCACACTGCTAAAAAGAAAAACCAGGTCTCAGTCAAGGTTAGCTGGGTTCATTGCCTTTGAGTCCAAGCAGAGCACCAGAGCTGTGGAAGCTTGTGGTGGGGGCGGCTGCTCACCTCCCAGCAGCCAGGAAACAGGCAGAGGGAACAAGAGGAACAAGTCTGAGGAAAGGTTGATACAGGCAATATGGGGAAAACACCAAGAATATGGAATAGATGCCAAGGAAAGCCATAGGCAGTGAGTAGAGTCAATCCAACAGAGAGGCTTCAGGGGCAGTGCTGCCCAGGACCTTTGGCATTCACCACACAAACTCCACACTGCAGACGGCAGACCTGGAGCTACATCGTCTGAATGTTTGCCCTCTGGGTCTGGGTCGTGCTTTGACCCTGTGTTCTCACTTCCGCCTTTGGCATGGTGCTGTCTACCCAATGCCGTGTACACTGTGAGTATGCAACACGCCTTTTAACTTTACAGGGGTTCGTGAGAATCTGCCATGAGTCTCAGAGGAGACTTTGAACTTGGTTTTTTAAATACCTGAATTGTTAAGGTTATGGGGTCTTGTGGGAATTCTGGAATTGTGGTTTCTTAAAAAAAAACACACAGAAATGTGATACAAATATGTTTTCATTTTAATCCCATGTGTGCGGATATGGGGCTGCTTCAGATTGTCCACAGCGGGTGACTATGATTTGCCTCGTGCTCTAGCCGGGGACGGTTTGTCCAGCTCTGGATAGTTTCTGGGAGTGTGTGACGATTGGAACTCTGGGAAGTTTTCAGAGGGTCAATAAATAAATGCTAGAGCCCCAGTAGGCATTGTTGGTGGTTGGTGGTCATTGGAGGGGTGAGCACAGTTTGTTAGTCAAGTCCAAAGAAGAAACAAGAAATTAGATTTAGTTCTCTCTCTCTCTCTCTCTCTCTCTCTCTCTCTCTCTCTCCCCAATCCCCTTCTATCCTTCTTTCTCTCTTCTCTAGTGGTAGGGGGTGAAACCAGGGAATAAAGGGTGGGAAAAAGGAGAACCCACGAAGTTCTATGCAGACCAGCAATGGGCACTTAACCTGGGGAGGTGGCTGGGCAGTTCAGACCATGTGCTGCTCTTCCAGAGAACTGGGGTTCAGTTTCCAGCACCCACATAAAGGCTCACAAGTGTCTGTTAACTCCAGTTCCAGGGGACCTGATGCCCTCTTCTGGCCTCGCAGATTACTGATGCATGTGGTGCACACACAGGCAAAACGCTTGTACTTGTTAAAACCAAAGATTATGGGAGACTCTTGGGGAATAGAGTACATGAATTCTGTACTGTGAGGTAGCCATGAGCCTTTAGGGGTGAGAAACCAAGTCCGGGGATTTGAACGTGAAGTGTCCCCCAAAGGCTCATAAGTTGAAGGCTTAGCCCAGTGGAGAGCACAAGCGTTAACTTCATCAGCGAGTGAACCTGCTGGGAAGTGTATGCTGAGAAGGCTACTAGAAGGTCTGACCTGTTTGGGGAGGTCACTGGCTGCATTTGAAGCACGTATGTCGACCCACCCCCGTCCTCCCACCACTGACTGCATGAGATGAGTGGTACTCCTGCTGCCCCACAACAAACCCTCTGTCATGGTGTTTTACATCATCACAGCCTCAGAGACACAGCCAGTGACTGTGGACCCGAACCTTGGGAACCAACTAAACCAACAACAAAACTTCTCCTCTCCTAAACTGTTTTCTCAGATACTTGGTCACAGTGACGAAAGATGTCTAACATGGGATTTGGGGAAATATCTTGTTCCCTAAAATGCTTACTACAGAAGCCTAGGGACCTGAAGTCAGCATAGAGCCTTGTCTTAGTTAGGGTTTTACTGCTGTGAACAGACACCATGACTAATGCAACTCCTGTAAGGACAGCATCGAATTGGGGCTGGCTCACAGGTTCAGAGGTTCAGTCCATTATCATCAAGGCAGGAACATGGCAGCATCCAGGCAGGCATGGTGCAGGAGGAGCTGAGAGTTCTACATCTTCATCTGAAGGCTGCTAGCAGATACTGGCTTCCAGGCAGCTATGATGAGGGTATTAAAGCCCATGCCCACAGTGACACACCTACTCCAACAGGACCACACTTTCTAACCCTGCCACTCCCCACTCCCTGGCAAAGCATATAAAACCATCACAAGCTTGCATAAAAATCCAGGGCAGTGGCGCATACTTGTAATCCCAGGGCTGGGTGATATAGACAGGTGTCGTGCGCCTAATGTCCCGCCAGTAAGAACGACGCGCGGCAACAGGATTCTTCTGCGAACAAGCCTTTACTGTGTTACAGCTCTTCTTAATGTTACAGCTCTTCTCAGTGTTACAGCTCTTCTTAGTGTTACAGCTCTCTTGAACAGGGACTCCGAGCAGCAAAATCGCTCGGCTTATATAGACAACAGTATGCTAATTATCTCTCAGGGATTGGTGGGGCTTGGATCACCCCACTACTTGTCCTCCAGGGATTGGCGGAGAATGAATCACCTCATTAGCATATGTGCAGTACTGCTGTTCACCACTAGAGGGAGCCCTAGCAAGGGGACAAGCCTGCACATGCGCAGTAAGTCGTTTATATCCAGACAAGGCTGGATGTCGGTGCCATCTTTGTTTCGCCGCGCCGCTCTCTACATCTCCCCCTTTTTTGTTTAATAAAATGACTGGTCTAGATCTGGGTGTCACGTCAATCTTGTCATTGCTCCTGTCTTAGGTCGTTCTCATCCAAACTCGGCCTTACCCGTCATAGAGTTACCCTATCGCCACCGGGCCCCATGTCTTAGGTTGGTTCGAGTTCGAGTTCGAGTTCGCTCTCTACAGACAGGATCCTTGGGCCTCACTAGTTAGCCAGCCTAGAGCAACCAAGAGGCCCAAACTTTCGAGAAGCATTGTCTCAAAAAGACACAGTAAGGGGTTGGGGATTTAGCTCAGTGGTAGAGCACTTGCCTAGCAAGCACAAGGCCCTGGGTTCGGTCCCCAGCTCCGGAAAAAAAAAAAAAAGACACAGTAGACCTGTGTGCTTGAGGAACCACGCCTGAATCTGTGTGGGTGCCCGTACTTACAAAGTGTCTAACATCACCTCAGGAAGAGAAAGAAGGTGGCGATGGGAGAAGGCAGGTCAGGCTAAAACCAGCAGTGTGGTTCTGTGTCCTAAGTGCAACTCTCGATGCCAAAATAACCCTTCCAAAGCTATTGGTGTCAAAGAAAATGAAAACTGCTTATTTTAAAACGAAAATACTATATAATGTCCCAAACCACTGGACATATAAGATAAAGTGTTAAAATTTTTTTCATTGAACCAGTGGAAGGGGAAGCCCTTGGTCCTGGCAAGACTGAACCTCCAGTGAATGTGATTGTTGGGGGGAGGGCGGTAATGTGGGGGAGGATGGGGAAGGGAACACCAATATAGAAGGGGAGGGGGAGGGGTTAGGGGGATGTTGGCCCGGAAACCGGGAAAGGGAATAACAATCGAAATGTAAATAAGAAATACTCAAGTTAATAAAGATAAAAAAAATAAAGTGATTTATAGGTAGTAAAAAAGAAAAAAGAACATACAATGTAAATAGCAGTTTCTATGGGAAAACTTTGAACAGAATTAAAATATTGAAACATGATATAAATATACAGATAATTTGTCTAAATAGTTTAACAAATAATTATTCCAATGTTTTCTCATTATTCATTATACATATTTAACATGTGCACTTTAATATCAATGTGTGTTGGCTGAATTGCTAAACTAGTTGTTGAAAAAGTTAATATATTGTTTCTCAGAGTTCTGTGATCTACTATATATGCCACAGTATAAATAAAAATGAAAAAAATATTTAAACCTACAAAAATTTTTTTTTCATTGATTTCAACAACAAAAAAGAAAAAAGTCATCAAGGAGCTTGGGGTTGTGACTCGGAAGCTGGGGGTGTGGCTAAGGAGGCTGGGGTGTGGCTAAGGATGCTGGGTGTGGCTAAGAAGGCTGGGGGTGTGGCTAAGGAGGCTGAGGTGTGGCTAAGGAGGCTGGGGTGTGGCTCTGTCTGTAGACAGCTTGCCTAGAATTTGCAAATCAGCTGCGATGGTGTTCATTATTGTACCGCTCTGGAGGCGGAGGCAGGAGGATGAGAAGTTCAAGGTGATTTTGAGCTACAGTTCTGCAGTTCAACCTGAACTATGTGAGAGAGACCCTGCCATCAACAAAACAGCAAAGACCCTACCTTCTGTTTCTTATTTTAAGCAGCAAGGAAAAGCATAGGAAATGAAGCTCAACACGGATATTAGAGCCTAGTGAGCAAAGACGCATCCGTTAAGGAGAAAACACGCACTGCAATGGTCCTGAGATAACCAGAAAGCTGGAAGCTCCCTCTCACCCAGCGACTTCACAGCCTCCATCAGGGGTTAGCACATAGCTCACGCGTTTGTTGCGCGCGCGCACGCGTGTGTGTGTGTGTGTGTGTGTGTGTGTGTGTGTGTAAGCTAGAGGAGTTTATATTGTCTGAAATTTGGTCTGTAACTACTTTGTTTCATAAACCCCCAGGACCGTTTAGCATCCCGACTATTGTTTAGTTCCTGTGCAGTGGAGCTGACATCTGCTGAGCGCCTCAGGGTGTGAGGAGGGGTGAGGCCAAGTGGATCTCACTTTGGTTCTCATGGACAGGTTTGTCTCCCTCAGGCTCCCGTGATCAAAACCAGCCTGGTTATCCGAGGCACGGTAATATGGACACCCCTAGCTACAGTCCTGCAATGGAAACTCAAAAAGGTGGCATGCTTGTCGCTGGCTTGGGTGGCTCCTTACTTGTTAGCCTTCCTGACAAACACTGAGGCACTTCCTCCCATAAGACACATTTTGAGGGGTTGGGGATTTAGCTCAGTGGTAGAGCGCTTGCCTAGGAAGCACAAGGCCCTGGGTTCGGTCCCCAGCTCCGAAAAAAAGAACCAAAAAAAAAAAAAAGATACACATTTTGAAATAGAAAAGAAATTGAAGACAAAGATTCTCAGCTTTATGAGAAACCTCCAAAGCCATCTTCCCCAGCCCAGCCCATCAAGGGCTCAGGGTGTATAGCCATTTAAGAGGAGCTGGTCACCACAAGGTGCCACCATACTTCCAGAAGACCTATACGCCAGCCCTTGTGTCCTATGACTCCCTTAGATATACTCAGGACAAATGCATCCCAAGGTGGTGCTGCACACCGTGCCTAGTCCTAGCCTACTGTAGCCCGGGAGGGGAGTTGTGGCGGACAGGCTTGGGTTTCCTTGAAGCAGCAGGGCCTGCCCTCCTATACCTGAAAGGTGCATCCGGGATGTTCAAAGTTCTCTGCCCTGCTTTCAAGCAGGAGGAAGACCCTCTTCCACTGACCTGAGTCCCCTCCTGCCACCTATTCAAAATCCCCGAAGACCCCTCCCTCAGGGTATGTACCTGGAATAGTGATACTCGAGGCATGCAGTGGCTTGACTTGAGGAGGCTACCTTCTGTGTCCTAGAAAGGACAGCCAACCCTATTGTAAGGCCCGAGCAGACGTTAGTAGACCTTAGCACAACTGACTCCGTGATGGAAACTCAGCGTGTAGACATCACCACCACAATTAAAACAAAGACCTAATCCATCGAAACGCACAGCCCTAGGAAAGTCTCCAAATGTACTAAGCTTGGTTTTTGACTTCTGTAGTTCCACGTCTGTTAACTGTTCTTGTTAACTAAAGCGTATCAACCCAGGACGTGATTTCTATGCTTAAAAACTCACCCAAGAAAGGCTTGGGGCTACACTGGGATCCTGAAACCCAGTGTGGTTGCTGGGTGGCTAATAAAGGCTTTCTGTTGGCTTACACCCATGTCTGAGCCGTCTTTTCTGGTGGAGAAGTCACAACACCCCCAAAGCCAAGCTGGGGTATTATCCCACAGGAAGTGAAGGATGGGACTCTTTTCTGCTCACTTTCTGACCTACCAGGCTGGACATGGGTCACTAAGGTCAGGCCCTGCCCTCAGGACCTGAGGCTCCCCACCCTGTGAGGTTGCCATCCTTCCCCTGAGGACACTCTGAGCCAGATCCCTGGACTGAGGCCTTCTGCCTGCCAAGGAGGAGCGAGGTCAACCTGGACCCTGCTCAAAGTTGGGGCTGTTCCCGAGACCCTGTCTAAAGGCAGCAAGGTTTGGTCTTCAGAAAGATCCTTCTTGGAATATGAGGGGAGGCAGAATCCTTACAAGGAGCCACTAGGTGACCTACTTCTGTGGATACACCAGGGCACAGCCCCACCTGAACTCCTCAGCAAGGTGAGTCATGGCTACCTCCAGATCCCAGCTTTCCTTGCAGCTAGGTATGGCCCTATGACCAAGTGTAGATGGAGTCGTAGGTAATAGATGAATGGAAGTTCCATTTTTGACCTCCAGAAGTCTTCTGGGGATGCTGTGTTCTCTGCTAGGGATATGGGGGTGACGGCCGAGCTTTGGAAGCCCTTTTAGGATTTGAAGGATGTGAAGCTGATTGCAGGGTACGGTTGGTGGATCAGTCAGTTTTCCTTCACCAGGACGCAAACCCGAGATGTAAACCATTTAAAGAACAAAGGACTTAGGCTGTCTTGCAGCTTCAGGGGTTTCCACTCGGGATCAGCTTTGCCATGGCTGTGGACCAACCATAGTGACAGCAGCAAGGCAGAGGGAAGCAGCTTGCCCATGACAGACAGGAAGCAGAGAGAGATGAAGAGCCCAGGCATCAGATATGGCCACCAAAGTCCTGACCCAGAAACCTACATCCTCCAACCAGGCCTCCACAATCTCCACCTCCTCCCACCAGTCTACCCGCCATGATTGTATCATTGATGACCCTATCATTGCCCAGTTTGTCAATTAGCTCATGATGCAGTTTCAATCACACCACCAGCCTTCAGTCTGTGAGCCCCCCTGGAGGCCAGTTAGGCTACGGTTTGAGCCTCTCCTACTTGAGTCTCTGGTGCTTGCGGCAAACTTAATTCCAAAGACTTTTGAGTTACAGTGGAGGGACCCTTCCTAGGAGCAGGCAGGGTAGATTTTTCTCCAGAGGGTGAAAGTTCTCAGCTCCGCCCTCTAGAGTAGAGGCCCATTCAGTCTTGAGGCGGGGGTGGGGTACGTAGAACAAAGGGGAAGTGAATGGAAGGGGAAGCAA
This sequence comes from Rattus norvegicus, assembly GCF_021556685.1. NCBI lineage: Eukaryota > Metazoa > Chordata > Mammalia > Rodentia > Muridae > Rattus > Rattus norvegicus. The sequence goes on from NC_141539.1 coordinate 137,833,154, forward strand.
CAGGCCAGAGAGGAGGCAGGTGCCTGCACAGGCAAGGCCTGCAGACAATGACTGGAGCCAGGATGGACAAGAAAAAATGGCACCCAGAGGTAAGTGTTAGCCAGGCTAGGGCCAGACAGGGCCTCAGGACGGGTATCTGTTTACCTCCCACAGCCCCACCCTCCCAACACCTTAGATCCCACAAACCACCAGATTGGTCGGCAGATGACCGCTCCTTGCTTAATCTATGAATCCAAGATCATTGGGTATCAAAATCTCCAACCACCTGGCAGCCATGTCCTGTCCCATACCTGAGGCCCACAGCTTAGCCCACAGGGCAGGAACCCCAGAACCTTGAGGCTCAGGAGGCTCAAGAGTTTATTTCCCAGCTCACCCCACTTCTGAGATGCTAGTACCAGGGAACGTTCCTCTCTGGACAGTCTAGATTCGAAAGACCCACAGGGACCAAGGATGGGACAGGTCTGCAGCGGCTTAGAGCTACCCTTCCTGGTTCTCCTCCCCTGACCTCAGAGTAGTTCTGAGAAGGAGCTCAGAGGTCTGTGGCCCTGGGAAGTCCTAGATTACGGCTGCTGCATTCTTGCCTTTCTGTCAATTCAACTATTTTAAGGGATGAGAATACTTCTCTCAGGGCAGCTGGGGGAGGTTGGCCAGCAGCTCTCTGATGGATAGCCCAGCCTGGTGACCCTGGCCCAGAACCTCATGTCTGTGCCCCACTGGACATTGTAACAATTGGTCAAGGCCAGAAGCTAAGCTCTAAAGCTGCCCTGGTCTGCTGAGTTGCCTGCTGTGGGTCAGGGTGGGAGATTTATCCAAGAGCATGAGGCCGGCTCTGGGTGGAAGTGACCTCCTGACTCCCTTCTTCAGGGGGCTCTGGTAAGAGGGTGCTGGGCCTCTGTGGATGACTCTGCCTCTACAGCACCCCCCATCCTCTCACTGTGGTTTCTAGTCCCCACTTCCCTGTAACTTGGGGCACCAAGGGCAGACACAGCCGCAGGCCTGGCTCCTGTAGCCCATTCCCTGTGCTGAGGCTAGCCCCATGTCTGCAGGCCGCTGTCTAAGACAACCCCTAGAGGACAGTGGGACCCGTGAGTGAGGTTAGCTCCCTGCAAGTATCTGTGCCAGGGGCTGGGTGACCCATTTGGGGTGCACAGGGGCTCCTGAGAAGTTGGCCTGGCTCTTTGTAGAGTGATCGCTCTGAGGGAACAGGGTGAGTTCTCCATCCCAACTCGCTGTGGCCTCCCTTGCAGTCCCAAGCCTTGACAGCAGTGTAGGGCTTTGAACTCAGCCCTTGGTGGCCCCTTTACCATGTCCCCACTTTAGAGCCAGCTGTCTACCCTGGGGCCCAAATCAGGGGCCATCTGGGGAAGGGAAGCAGCTGTTAATAAGGAAGGAATGGATGAGGCAGCCCAAGCAGAAACTGCACTTTCAGACCCGGTTTCACTTGTGGTTGGAACAAGGAACTGAGACTCACACACTCGAGACAGCCGCATCGGAGGATACGAAGGGAACGAGAGGGTGCAAGCAGCACACGGCCCAGGGAAGGAGTGGGCTCAGCCTGCATGGGTTCCAGGGGAGACCATGTCTGAGCTGCAACTAGTGTCTGAAGGCTTGTGCCTCTGTAGGGACTGCCTAAGGAGGTGACACCATGGAGCTTGGGTTGCTGCTGACACAGACTGTTTTGTACAGATGCTGATACCTCTGCAGACAACAATGGAGGTCCCTGACTGGCCCTACTCCACTCCACCTCATGGTCCACACAACAGAGTTGGCATGGTATGACAGGAGAACCTAAGGCAGGGCTGGCTGGGGACTCAGCCCTCTAAAAACAAGTTTGAACCCAATTTCTAATCAGAACCACATTCAAACTTTCTTAATTTCCCAAAGATTAGGTCCCGGGGCTTGATTAGAGAGTACAAAACTAGTCCTGAAGTGTGTGGTGTGTGTGTGTGTGTGTGTGTGTGTGTGTGTGTGTGTGTGTGTTTGCGTGCGTGCGTGCGTGTGTGTGCATGTGCGTTTGTGTGTGTGTGTGCATGTGTGCGTGTGTGTGTGCATGTGTGCATGTGTGCATGCGTGTGTGTGCATGTGCGTTTGTGTGTGTGTGCATGTGTGCGTGCATGTGTGTGCATGTGCGTTTGTATGTGTGTGTGCATGTGTGCGTGTGTGTGTGTGCATGTGTGTATGTACCAGAGTAAGGCTATCTAGACTGTTGTATATCTTGTCCTTGCCTCATCGCTGCAGAGTGGACCATAGAGAGAGCTGCCGACCACCTACACCACCCAGGCCTTACTCTGTGTATCCCTCATGCCCTCCTGCTCATCCCAACCCCTCCCCAAGAGTCTGAGCAGTGCCTGTTGTAGTACAGGAGAGCTGTCTTGGCTGCTAAGAAAGGCTGTGGTATGTCACCTCCTGCAGGTACTAGGGATGCTGGCTATCCTGGGACTCGGCTCTGTGACTCTCACCTTGTTCCTGTGGCAAGGGCCCACTTCTTTCACCAGTCCCCAGATGTTCCCTGAGGAAGTGCCCTCCTGGTTCTGGGAGACCCTGAAAGGAGACACTGAGCAGAATAACTCCTGTCAGTGAGTGAACACCAGGGGTTCACATGGGGTCGTGGGATATGTGTCTGGGCGGGTTGCTGCCTCACTGGGTCCCTGAACGGGTGATGCAGCTCACAGTAAGGCTGTGATTGTCCCAGGCATGGATCCTGGACTTCCCCAAGAGCATGTTCCATCCCCAGGTTTCTGCTGAATGTCACCATACTCCGGCTTAGGGGGTGCTTAGGCTAGCTCTTCCCACTTCACTGTCCTCTTTCTGTTCCTTCGGCCTGGGTTCAGGCCCTGGAGCCACCCTGGGTTCAGGCCCTCCCTCCGACTGGTTGGCAGGAAGTGGAGCAAATGGCTGGCTCGTGGCTCCGACAGATACAGCTTGGTCTGCTTTGGGTTCTGTCCCTAGGCTCATCCTTGCGGAAAGTATTCCCGAGGACTTGCCGTTTGCAGCCGGCAGCCCCGCTGCCCAGCCGCTGGCCCAGGCTTGGCTGCAGCTTCTTGACACTGCTCAGGAGAGCGTCCACATTGCCTCATACTACTGGTCCCTCACCGGACAGGACGTTGGAGTCAATGACTCATCTTCTCAGCAGGTTAGTCCTTGTTTTTGCTTTCTGACTTTGAGGCCTGGGTCTCTCCCCGGGTGCCAAGGACTCGTCAAGTCAGGCTGCTATCTGTTCAGAGCTCAGACAGGCCCAGGGCTTAGCTCTGGGGTGGGGCTGGGTTAGAGCAAGACCAGGTCCCTTGGGTGGCTCTTGGGACAGGGCAGAGGGACTGCGGATAGTGCATGCATGGTGTCATTTATTTGGCCTCTATTCATGAGTCAAAATGTGGCCTACCGTGGGCTGTGGGTAAAGGACCAGCCTGAGGCAGCTTCTCATGGTATCCTGGATTTGTAGGGAGAGGCCCTTCTACAGAAGTTTCAACAGCTCCTTCTCAGGAATATCTCTGTGGTGGTGGCCACCCACAGCCCAACATTGGCCAAGACATCCACTGACCTCCAGGTCTTGGCTGCCCACGGTAGGTGTCTGCGTGCTGGGCTCTGCTGTGTTGAGGTCTAGCACCGGGGAATGAAGCCAAAGACTACCAGGACTTCTGGGGTGGGTGGAAAAATTTCTCCAGGACCCTGGAGGACTTGAGCTCAGGATTGAGAAGGAAGACATTAGACAAAGCCTTGGGTTAGAGGCTACAGGGAGAAGGCGTAGGCACGAGCATCATCAAGGTTATGGCCTGGACTGTCTAGAGGGGTCTCAGGGAAGCCTGTACCTTGGTTTCCTCACCCATGACAATCTTGATCCGTGGGTAAAATGATCAGTGATCTGAGAGTAAAATGTCCATTCAGATACAGACAGATCTGTTAGGCCGTCCTGAAGCCAGCACTAAAGAGCTGGCTCTCCATCTGTCTGTCCATCTGTCTATCCATCTCGTTTGTCTACTGCAGGTGCCCAGATACGACAGGTTTCCATGAAACAGCTTACTGGTGGTGTCCTACACTCCAAATTCTGGGTTGTGGATGGGCGGCATGTCTACGTGGGCAGTGCCAACATGGACTGGCGGTCCCTTTCTCAGGTGGGTCCCAAGGCCCAGAGATCGGATGAGGCCCAGGCATAGCTTCTCCCAACTCCATCTCTAAGGGCTACTCTTTCTGAAGAGAGCCAGTACTGTGAGAAGTTAGCCAGCAGAAACTTGGGTTACATGCCACTTTTGTCATACCACCACAGCGGGGACCAGTCAGAGTCGGTCCCACCAGTTATAAGATTCTACATGACCTTGTACTCAGGCCCTGGGACAGCATTTAAGAAATAGAGAATCAGGCCACGGCTCATGGGAAAACACAGTTTACAGGGTTGGGGAGATAGCTTGACCAGTGAAGCATTTGCCTTGCAAACGCAAGAACCTGAGTTTTATCCTTAGATATCGGGAGAAGTTACAATAGGGGGATCCCTAGCCCATCCTTATCAGCAATTCCGGGTCCCACGAGAGACCTCGTCTCCAGAAAACAAGATGGCCGGCTGAAGAGATGGCTCATCAGTTAAGAGTCTGATCTTCCTGAAGACTGAGGTTTGAGTCTCAGCAGCTGCACGGCAACAAACTGTAACTCTAGTTCCAGGGGATCCGATGCCCTCTCCTGACCTCTGGAGGCACCAGGCACACACGGACGTAGGTGCAGGCAAAGCATGGTCATACGCATAAAATAAAACAATGGGGATATCAAACCAAGATGACTGCCTCCTGGGGCGTGACACCTGAAGTAGCCTGGCTTCCACATGTCAACACGTACCTGCACACACAGGAACACACTTGCTGGCACATGCACACACATGCACACAAAGAAATGGTAGATTACGAAGCACGCCTGAGGCTTTTTGGAAGTGACATATTTCAAAGGCCCGAGTTGCATCTCAATAGACTAATACGTGGTTGGCATAGCACACCCCTAGTATTGCGCGCTCTCTCTCTCTCTCTCCCTCTCCCTCTCCCTCTTCCTGTCCCTCTCCCTCTCCCTCTCCCTGTCCCTGTCCCTCTCCCTCCTTCCCCCCTCACACACACCCCACACCTGTTAGTGCAAACAGTAGATATAAACAGGAATTGCACCCTGCCTTCCATCCCTGGCGGTTTCCACTTAGCCCGGGAGACCTTCGCTCTCTCAGTGTCCACGGACCCTGACCCCCTGCAGGTGAAGGAGCTTGGCGCTATCATCTACAACTGCAGTCACCTGGCTGAAGACCTTGAGAAAACATTCCAGACCTACTGGGTGCTGGGGACTCCCCAAGCTGTTCTCCCTAAACCCTGGCCTCGGAACTTCTCAACCCACATCAACCGGTTCCATCCCTTGCGGGGTCTCTTTGACGGGGTTCCCACCACAGCCTATTTCTCGGTAAGATGGCCAGCCCTCAGGAGTTCTGGGGATGCTGCGGGAGGCAGGCTCCACACTAGAGCGGGTGCTGGGCCAGCACCAGCAGTGAGAAAGAGGTGCTGGAAGGTGGCAGACCTGAGGTCCCAGGAGTCTCCAGACTGTTGAGGGGGTTTAGAGCCAAGAGGCTGTGGCTGGGCTCAGAGAAGGATAGGGAGACCCAGAGCATTGATATTCTTTACTTGGAGGGAAGATGGGCGATTCCAGCAGCTCCATTTCCACCAGGGGAAGTCCCTTGGCTGGCCCAGAGGCTGGTCCACAGCAGCAGGTGGAACAGATCCCACTAGGTACGCAGAGTTGGTCTGGAGAGAGTGGATCCACTTCCCAGGTCAGGCAGCCTGTGGACGGTTAGGCTGGTCTCCCGGAGCCCAGGATGCCTGGCTACTTCACTGCCTCCCTCCCAGACCTCAGGAGCACCTCTGGCCATTGGGGAATGATCTCGGTCACAACACGGGGTTTCTTAAGTACTGGTCAGCGGAGCCATGAGCTTAGGCTTGATTCAAGGGTGGCAGTGTTCTGAGAAATGTTTCTCCCACTGCAGGCCTCTCCTCCCTCACTCTGCCCCCATGGCCGTACCCGGGATCTGGACGCAGTGTTGGCAGTGATGGGGGGTGCTGGCGAGTTCATCTACGTCTCAGTGATGGAGTACTTCCCTACCACGCGCTTCACTCACCCAGCCAGGTGGGTCTGGGTGAGGTCCACCCTCCTGATTGGCAAGTCCCAGACACAGCGACCCTGCACCTGAGACCCCTACTCATCTTGGTTTCAGGCAGAGCACTGATCCTCTCTTCCTAGGTACTGGCCCGTGCTGGACAATGCACTACGGGCTGCGGCCTTCAATAAGGGTGTGCGTGTGCGCTTACTGGTCAGCTGCTGGTTCAACACAGACCCCACCATGTTCGCTTATCTGAGGTCCCTGCAGGCTTTCAGTAACCCCTTGGCTGGCATCTCAGTGGATGTGGTAAGAAACTGACCTTATGGGTTGGTGGGGGGAAAGGAAGTTCCTTCTCCCACCCGGCCCACCCTAACTTGCTCCTAATCCCTGAAGAAAGTCTTCATTGTACCTGTGGGAAATCACTCCAACATCCCATTCAGCCGCGTGAACCACAGCAAGTTCATGGTCACAGACAAGACAGCCTATATAGGTGAGTGGCTGGAGCAAGAGGCGTGGGAGGACAGAGAGCTGGACAAGACAGATGTGCTCCAATATTCTGGGAACCAGACACTTTGCCCAGTTTTCCAGGTGAAGTCCTGAGCACTGGGGCCCAGAATGCTGGTAAAGAACCGACTGCATCTACGTAAGGGGCTACCACTCATGGGGTCTGATGGCAGCACAGTGGTCAGTGTTCTGAGCTGTCCTTCAGCCTGTAGCATGGGTCACAGCACGGGCTGGACTGCAGGGGAACACAGGCCCAGGAATCAGTGTCTCCTCCTCCCCCTTCTCCAGGCACCTCTAACTGGTCAGAAGACTACTTCAGCGGCACCGCCGGTGTGGGCCTGGTTGTCAGCCAGAAGACCCCTAGTGCCCAGCCAGCCGTGACCACCGTGCAGGAGCAGCTGAGGCAACTCTTTGAACGGGACTGGAGTTCCCACTATGCCATGGGCCTGGACAGACAAATCCCGAGCCAGGATTGTGTCTGGTAGGGCTGAGGGTTGATCCCTTTGACTCTGGCTTACAGCTCTAGGTGGACGCAGATACCCATCAGGCTTCCGTCCACCCAAGCTCAGAAACTGGGAAAGCAAAAGGCATCTCCCGGGGCCTGAGATTGTCACCAGGCAAACAGCTTCTGGCAGAGCTCTAAATGGCTTTTAAATGAAGAGGAGACTAAAGCAGAGGAGGGCACACAGTGACACGGAAAGAAAGCAACCTCATCTAAGTGACCCCAGAACCCAGTTGGTCCTCCCTGACCTACCTACGATGAGGGTCTAGGGCCGTCCCCAGATGTAATGTTGGTGCTGTCTGGCCACAACCCCTAATAAAACCCCACCACCAGCTTGCACACCTGACCCAGGTCAAAGTGAGCATTTTCATGTTCTCTCTCTCCCTCCCTCTTGTCTGAGGTGTGTGTCCATATTTATATATCATGCAGATGCACATGCTGTGACCAGAGATTGGTACTGGGTATCTTCCTTCACCTTAGGTTTTCAGACAGAGTCTCCCTCTGAAGCCAGAGCTTGCTGGATTGGCAAGACTAGCTGTCCATCAGGCAACAGGAATCCTGTTTCTGCCTCCCCAGCATGAAATGACGAGGCACTTGGTCTTTTGTCTGAGTGCTGGAGACCCGACCTCAGGTTCCCATGCTTCCACAGCAGAACCTTTATCTAAAAAGCAACGTTTGCGATCCCTGTGGGTCGTGTGCTCACTAAGTGTGGGCCCCGATTTTCCGCCAGCCTCCAAGGAAGTGCGTGCTGAAAGGCTTTGTCACACCTTAACCCACAGACTTCTCCTGCCCAGGCGAAGATTCCAGCACCAGGAAGGTCCAGCCCCTGCCACCCCCCCCCCCACTTCCTTCAGGAATCCCTCAGGAGATCCCTCCTGAAGGCAGCAATACTGTCTCACAAGCAAGGTGTCCCATTGAGTGTGTCCAGGACATGCAGGGACCTCTTTATCCCCAAGGACTTCATGGATACGGTCAGTTCAGCTGAGCCCTGTGTTCATGAAAAGAAGTTTCGTCTCAGAACTGGGTCCGTGTGGGATGGGAAGGAGCAGCAACTGAGGAGCCCAGCCAGCCTCATCAGGATCTGGAATTGTGGCTCACTGTGGTGTGGGGCCAGGGCTGTAGAAGGATGGGGTGGGGCTAATTGGGATGGGGCCAGGGCTGCATGGCTATTATAGGGGTGGGATCAGGACCCTGCCTGGAAATAGTGGGTGGTGATCTGCAGACCAGTTCTTTTGTCATCAACCCAGAAGGACTGGATGCAGAGTTCTGATCCTGTGTGCCGAGGCAGGGCGTGGAGCCACGTTTGGGATGGAGTCCTGACCTTTTGATGCTGGGCTCACACTGAGTTTGGAAGCCTGTCTCTGCACCCAACCTCTTACTTATTTCTGACCAAGACTCGGACGTAGCTGTTGGGGTAAAGATAATAAAAATGGTTAGCTATCAGTTCCTGCGAGCCGGATCCACTCGCTCCAGCTGCTACTCTGCCACGCGGTCTGCAAGCCGCCCTCTCCTGGCTGTCTCCCTTTTTTTTTTTTTTGGTTCTTTTTTTTCGGAGCTGGGGACCGAACCCAGGGCCTTGTGCTTCCTAGGTAAGCGCTCTACCACTGAGCTAAATCCCCAGCCCCTGGCTGTCTCCCTTTTAACCTCCCTCTCTGTGTGGTTCCCTAGGTGAGAGGTACCATGCCTGGCATGCACACACGTGCACACACACACACACACACACACACACACACACATCTCGTTCTGTGGATCTGCACGCTCCAACTGCCACTCAGCCATTTCTTTTCTTTTTTTTTCCCGGAGCTGGGGACAGAACCCAGGGCCTTGCACTTGCTAGGCAAGTGCTCTACCACTGTGAGCTAAATCCCCAACCCCACTCAGCCATTTCTTTCACACACTGTCCTCTTTAGCCTGGTAAAATAAAAGTTCCAGAAACCTGTAATTTAACGATTAGATTTATATGTTAAATTCCCAATCCACACAACAAATTCACTGCCAGTTAATAAAGATATAAAGCGCCCAGCTAGACAGGATAAAATTGACCTAGTCCCCCTGGATCTGGATCATCCTGCTCTGTCTCCGTCTTGATTTTCCGCTGATTCTCTTCTCTCCTTCCTAGACTTTTCCCCACCTACCCTTCCTTCTCATCCAATGATAGGCTTTGCCTTATCCTGGGCCCGCCTTGCTGCATAATGACATCATCCTATATCTACCTGCCCTGTTGATGTCCCAGGAGTCTTAGTGGGTTGGAGCTCAGGGATGGTTTGGGGTGTGGAGAGCACTGGATACAAAATAGATGTCCAGGGTCCTTCTGTCCTGCAGTCTTGAACACCCCTCCTCTGCCCTCTCCTTCCATCTGCGCTCAGGGACAGCTAATACGATCACATCAGGCAGGGGCCAAGCTCTTGCTGCTTCATCAGTGCCCATTCTCACCCACCTGAAGGACACCTTGGGGGTCAGCCTCCCCGTCTGTGCAGAAAGCTCCCTAAACCCAGCCTGCCTTCCTGCTAATTGTGTAAGGATCTGGAAGTGTGGTTACAGGCAGCTCACATGGCCCTTCGGGACCTAAAAGGTGCTGGGGCTGGGCAAGGCCAACCTCTACCATGGCTGAGGCGGCTCCTCGCAGACTCCCACCAGGCTCCAAGAGTGCATACGTGGGTTTGCTGCATGACTCTCAGACACACTCCAGGGCAGACACCAGTTCAGGCTGCCCTGTTGGCTCAGCCAGGATGGGTCTGTTTCACCCACTGGTGTCAGTGCCAGACTTCTTGATTTATTCTAAAACAGATCCAGCTTGACAGGTTTAGGAGTTGGTGAGGGTCTTGTACTATGACATGGCCCTTCTCGAGGTGGCAGACAAACTTTTAATGGGTCCCATGGTATCCAATACCAGGTACTTACACCTCTGTGTACTCCTGCCTTGAGTGTGGGCAAGGCGCATGCCTTGTGGTCTCTAAAAGAACATACAAGATAAGGGATTTCTCATCCTCGGTTGAGTGACATGAGAACGTACTGCCGTCTGTCTGGGAGTAGGACCCTTGCTGGCTATGCAGGCAAATCCATGTGATAGAGTAACCAATGGCTACCAGGAAACAAAAAGACGAAGTCTTCCATGTTCACCCAGTTCCCAGGTAACTGACAAAGCAATTATGGCAACCTCAGTGGCTCTATCTGGAGACGAAACATAGCCCCTGCTTACATCTGATGTCATCCCTGGAGGGCCTTGAGCAGAGGACTCACTTAAGACAGGCGGGGACTCCTGACCCTTGGAAGCGAGGAATAATGAATGTGCAGTAGACCGACTCTCTCTGTAGTGTTACTGGGCACACATCAAGTTTGGCAGGCACTTGTAAGTCAGGCCAGAGAGAGGCTGGGAAAACTGGGCAAGGGGTATCATGGCTGTTCCTGTCTGTGTGGCCAAGGTGTACTGGCCCAGAATGCTTTCCAGAACCTTCTATGCATCCACAACTTGGCTGACTCTCCAGCCTGTGTGGCTACTCATGGAGACATGGAGAGAAGAGCCCAACCTTTCTTCCCTGGCCATTCCCCTATACATGTCAGCTACCACCCTTTGGCCTTCTGTGGGCAGCTTTGGGAGTAGCCAGTACTCACACCACCCCACTCTTCATGGGTGACTCAGTCAAGCCACAAGCCATCCATCCTGTCTGTGAGAGAAGGAATACTTGTTGCCAAGAGCCTCTGTGGGTCAGGAGGGAGCTAAATTCAAGTTTCAGTGTCTCCCTGGGAAGAGTGAATAATACCAGGAAGGCCTCAGTAGGCAGTCAGGAAGTTGCAGAAAGCCCCGGGCCTTGCTCCAGTAACACAGGAATTCACTTCAGACTGCAGGAAGGTCCCTCAGGCAAAAGCAACTTCTGATGATGGGCCATGCCCTGAGCTAAGCCTCCAGGGCAACTAGCTGCTCTGTGTTGGCCCTACTCATCCTAGCCCTGCTCTGTCCAGATGGCAGGAGGGGTGTGCTTGTGGCCCTCCCCTACTCAGGGTTCTGATTTCTTCCTCTGTACCCATGAGGTCTCTGGCTGAGGGTGTGGTGGTCAAACACATGCAAAATGGCAGCCCCTCTGAGATGAAGCTCAGCTCTGGTTTCTGGAGCTACACAGTAGAGAGGAAGACTAAAGTGCAATGAGAGGAAAGCTAGTACTGGCTAGCTCAGTCAGTAGAGCACGAGACTCTTAATCTCAGGGCCGTGGGTTTGAGGCTCACGTTGGGTGCCATCTATTGTAAAATTATAATAACAGTTTTCTCTTATCCCCACTAGGTCCAGCACCGCAGTGCCCCAAGAATCTGGTAGATATCTTGCCAGAAGCACACATCCCAACTCCATGGTGGCTCAGTGTCTCTGCTGCCACACACTCTCCCAGACTCAATTCTCCACAAGAAAGAACACATAACACAATAACCTCTGATCTAATAGATAAGATATAATTGCCCACCTAAACATACAAAGCCCTATACACATCCATCCCTCAAGAATATTCATAACAACCTGTAAATACACAGAGTGGAATTTCCTCAAACTTTTCTCCCACCCATCCTTCCTTCTCATCCAATGACAGGCCTCGTTCTATCCTGTACCCGCCCTCACCTGTATGACATCCTACAGGGATACACGAGGGTCCCAGAACAAAAGACCTCAGCAAACCAGACCACTGAATGTATCGCTTCCTTTATTGAAGGTGACTGAACAGGGCTGTCTGTATGGGCTGCTGCAGTCTGTACACTCAGGAGCCAGAGCATGGAACTTGTACGTGCCTGGGAAAATAGTTGCACACTGGCAGGCCAGTAGACAAATAGACCCACACCAAGGTCTCATGGCAAACCCGTGTGTGAACCCTGCTGGACAACCCATAGTTACCACTGAGTGCAGACAGCCACTGGTCAGATCTATCTCCCACACAGATACACCCTCAGTCCACACCCCGAAGCATGCCATTGGTTAGAGTTGGAGTGCATGGCCAGAAAGGCAATGGGGTTTCCCCAGGATGCACCCTACTCTGCCTGCTGAGTTCACCAGGAAACAGCAGCAGCAAGAGAGAGGTTACCCCAAAAGCGGCTCCTACCCGCACAGGCATAGGAACCTCAGAGACAATATTGCTCTTGTGGTGATGGACAGCCTCTTGGGACTTACCCCATGAAGGCCAACAGAATTCTCAGAACTAGACAAATTTGCAGCCTCTGTTGCTTCCAAAGCTTGCAAGAAAGTATGGTATTTTGGGTCCATATAGGAGGGCTGTGTGTGTGTGTGTGTGTGTGTGTGTGTGTGTGTGTGTGTGTGTGACAGGTAGGTGATATTCATTTCTGCTTTGGTCTCAAGCCTGTGGATCTACATAAGATCATGCGTTCTAGGGTGGGGTGCACTTGTAGCGCCCAGTACCTAAGTTTCAGGTTTGGTTGTTTGTCTCACCCACTGACTGGCCTCTGACCTCATTTGGCCACAGGCCTGGGTATAGATTTGTCACCAGTGTCTCTAGTCTGTTCCAACAGTACTAGTTCTGTTCTTGCAGAGGATGTCACCATTGCTTCAGAACCAGGCCCAGCACTTGTCACCTCTGACTTGGCTTCCTCCTCCTCCTCTGGGGAGAAACTTTCTCGAGCATCGAAAAAGGTTACTGTTTCCTCCTGGAGCTTGTGTTCTGCCTGGCCTTCGACATCTTCAGTGCTTCTGGGCTTCTTGGTTGGTGAAGAGGAGAATCCTAACTTGGGAAACCGGAACCAGCCCGCCTTCTCCTGCTTTCTGGGCAGTTCAGGGTCCAGCCGAGCGGTAGGCTGCATGTGGACAGGAGATCTTTGGGTAGTGTCTCTGGAATCAGCGGCTGTCTCTTCCACAGAGGAGAACCCAATACTTGGAAGCCAGGACCACAGCAGGCTGGACTTTTTACCTTCTGCTTTCTGTTTTGTATCTGTATCAGGGGCCTTAACCTCCTGGCTGTCCTCAGGAAACTCAAGGATCTCTGCTGGTTCCTCATCTGAGGTGCCGTCCACAAGCTGGGGCCCAGGAGGCATGCCAGTTCCAGAAGAGATAATCTCAAATGGTTCGCCAGTGTCAGGTGGGACCTCAGCAGGAATGGAGTGTCCCCCTGCAGCAGCTGGCATGGGAACTCCACCCTCACCCTCCTGGGAGTCAGGACCCACTGTATACACACAGGCCTGCATAGGGGGCTCTGGAATTTTCACTTTCAGCAACGAAAACCCGTAAGAAGGAGTCTGGATCGTAGAAGCAGGGATCTCTGATTCCCGCACAATCTGAGTACATAAGGGTCCGGGGACCAAGGGGTCAGCACTCGATCCTTCCACTCTGCTGGAAATGGCAACTTCTTGACTCTCACCTCGAGAGCCCTGAATGTGCACTCTGACCTTAGAAATCGGAGATGCTTCTGAAGATTGCTCAGGGCTTGCTGGTGGCATTCCGGTATCCTCGGTGCCCGTCTTTAGAATGCTGGCTTCCCAGAGCCCGGGGCTACCCTTATGAACGGTACTATCAATACTGGCCTCTACCTCCCTCACCACAGGGAAGAACACATCAGCCTCGGAGCTGGGAGCAGGGAAGGAGAACCGGGGTACCTTCAGTTTGGGGAATGTGACAGTCAGTACAGAATCCTCCCAGAGCTGACTCATGCTCACCACAGAGACCTGGGATGGCACTTCGGTGAGGGAGGCCTTCAGCCTCAGAGGCCCTTGCGGCTGGGAAGCCAAGTGTCCCGTTCTAGCCTCCATCTCATCAAGAATATTTCCTCCTGGCCCAGGATGCTGCTCCCTGCCTGTTCCTTCTGGAGGAAGCTGGGGTTCTGAGACTCTCACACCAGGGACCTCGAGGGAGATAGAACCTTGGCTCCCACACTCAGGGGTGGGCAGATGTGTACGGGAGAGTTCAACAGTGGAGTGATGCATCCTTGAGCCTGTTCCATGGAGATCGTGTTTCACAACCTCGGCATACGTTGGGCGTTCTAGGGGCCTCACACCAGTCCCTTCTTCTGGGGACCCCAGGGAGATATGTGTCTCTATCTTGGACTCAGGCACATGGGACAGCTGCATGCAGGCTGCTGCTGTTTCCTCTGCCTCTGAGGGCATGTCGATGACAGGAGTCTGTGACTTTTGAGGGGCTTCCTGTTCTCCAGCCCGGTCTCGATCCTTGGATGAGGAGCGTCTGAAACCCGGAACTCGGAACTTGGGTATTCTGAACCGGCGCTCTTTCGAGTCCGTTGACATCTCTTTTGCTGTGGGATCCATCTCAAGGTCTTCCACGGTGGGGGCACTATCCCCCTGTCTCCCGGATGGCTGCGGGAGGCCTTCTGTTCTGGGTGTTGCCAGTTCCCCAAAGGGCTGACTTGGAGAGACAGTCTTGAGACTTTTGCCGTCACCTCTGACATTCAGGTCATCTTTGGGAGGAGGAAGTTCAGTTTCGGATGTAGGCAACTCTGCTGTAGTGGAAGAGGCTCTAACATGGAGTTCTGTGGTGACGTCTTTTGAATGAGTGTCCCCAAAATGGGCATCGCTGACAGCTGTTTCTATGACGTCCAAATCACCTCCAGATGTGGTACCAGTGAGTGAAGGCCTCAGGTCTCCCTGTGGCACAGCAGCCGACCCCTTAGAAACCTTTACCTTGGGTAATGCCAGTCGCGGCAGAGAGAAGCTCAGCTTCCGGCCTCTTCCCTTGTCTACTTCCTTGTCCAGAGATCCATGCTGGGGGGATTCTACAATGGAAACCTCACTTTGAATTTCAGAATCTGTTTCCGCCGAGGACAAACCTAGACTAGGCAGTGGGGACTCCTGTGAATCAGACTCAACTTTAGACCCCGATGTCTTCTTTGGAGACCAATGTAAGGAAGGTAACTTGATACTGGGCAATTTGAAAGAAGTGTCTTTCATTTCTAGAGTAGATGTTTCGGGTGGTGGACTGATTAAAGACTGACTAGAAGATACATCCAAAATGCAGACGTCAGAAGCATCAGAAGACGGGACCTGAGGGGCCGCTGAACCAGACAGTGTGTCAGAGGCTTGAGGTGAATGGACACCAGCCTCGGGCACAGACGGAGGACATTCAGACTCAGAAGGTGGAAGAGACAGGACGAATTTGGGCTTGTGGAATTTGGGAAACAGAATGCGCGCACTGAACTGAGGGAGTGTAGAATCAAGAGAACCAGGTGGAGGGTCCACCATGATCGAAGAACGGCCAACATATGAATAGAAAGACTGAGAAGTATGAGGGGAGGGTGAAACAACAGCACCGGGAAAACCATCAGCCGGAAAAGCAGCTACTGCATGGCTAACATCATCATCGGGATAATGGAAAAAACCTTCCCGGTTGGAGGAACCCACCTCATCATTACCACCAGTCACATCAACTTTGGGGCCCTTCACTTCCACATGGGGCCCCTTGACGTCTACCTTGGACATCTTGAACCTGGGGATCTGGACCGTGGGCAGGTGGCCCTTAGGACCGGCATCCGCAGCAGCCTGGGCAGACATTTCTACATCGGACGACTGATGCTCCAACACCATCACGTCCATCTGGCCTGCCCTGATCTCCAGGTCGGTGGAAGGCAGCTGAATGCTGACGTCAGGTGTCTTCAGGTCACCCTGCACAGAGGGCAGTGCCACGTCCCCCTCCACCTTGGGAGCCCCCACCTCCAGAGAGGACTCTACGGTGGGCTTTCCAGGCATGGACACACTGAAAGAGGGCATTTTGATCTTAGGCATCTTGAACTTGCTGTCTTTGGCGGCCACGTCTTGGTCACCCAACACGACATACCCTTCCAGCTTGGCACAGGGTGCCTGGATGTCGACCTCCACACCGGGCAGGGCCACATCCAGGTCAGGGGCTCTCACTTCGCCCTTGGCTCCCTTCACATCCACTTTGTGGCCTTTCACTTCCACCTTGGGCATCTTGAGGCTGGGCATCTGTACCTTGGGTAGGTGGCCCTTAAGGCTGGCACCAGCAGCAGCCTGGGCGGGCGTCTCTGCATCAGTCGGCTGGTCTTGCGCCAGCATCATGCCCTCCTGCCTGGCCCTGAGCTCCAGGTCGGCAGAAGGAAGCTGCATGCTGACGTCAGGTGTCTTCAGGTCGCCCTGCACGGAGGGCAGCACCACCTCCCCCTCCACCTTGGGAGCCCCCACACGCAGGGAGGCATCCACGGTGGGCTTGCCAGGCACGGACACGCCGAAGGAGGGCATCTTGAACTTTGGCATCTTGAACTTGCTGTCTTTGGTGGCCACCTCTTTCTCTCCGAGAGCCATGTCCCCTCCTAGCTTGGCAGCCGGCCCCTGGATGTCCACCACCACACCGGACAGGGCGACCTCCAGTTCAGGGGACCTCACCTCACCCTTGACCCCTGTCACGTCCACTTTTGGGGCCTTTAGGTCCACATGGGGCCCCTTGACATCTACCTTGGGCATCTTGAGGCTGGGCATCTGCACCTTGGGTAGGTGGCCCTTAAGGCTGGTGCCAGCAGCAGCCTGGACAGATGTCTCTGCATCAGTCGGCTGGTCCTCCGCCAGCTTCACGCCCTCCTGCCTGGGCCTGAGCTCCAGGTCAGCAGAAGGCAGCTGAATGCTGATGTCAGGTGTCTTCAAGTCGCCCGGCACGGAGGGCAGCGACACCTCCCCCTCCACCTTGGGAGCCCCCACATGCAGGGAGGCGTCCACGGTGGGCTTGCCAGGCACGGACACGCCGAAGGAGGGCATCTTAAACTTGGGCATCTTGAACTTGCTGTCTTTGGTGGCCAAGTCCTTGTCTCCCAGAGCCTTGTCCCCTTCTACCTTGGCAGCGGGTGCCTGGATGTCCACCTCCACGCCCGGCAGGGTGACCTCCAGGTCGGGGGACCTCACCTCACCCTTGACCCCTGTCATGCCCACTTTTGGGGCCTTTAGGTCCACATGGGTCCCCTTGACATCTACCTTGGGCATCTTGAGGCTGGGCATCTGCACCTTGGGTAGCTGGCCCTTAAGGCTGACCCCAGCAGCAGCCTGGACGGATGTCTCTGCATCGGTCGGCTGGTCCTCCGCCAGCTTCAAGCCAACCTGACCAGCCCTGAGATCCAGGTGGGCAGAAGGCAGCTGAATGCTGACATCAGGTGTCTTCAGGTCCCCCTTCACCGATGGCAGTGCCACATCCCCCTCCA
Organism: Rattus norvegicus; assembly: GCF_021556685.1. NCBI lineage: Eukaryota > Metazoa > Chordata > Mammalia > Rodentia > Muridae > Rattus > Rattus norvegicus. The sequence goes on from NC_141539.1 coordinate 137,850,405, forward strand.
CCTTGGAAGCCCCCACCTCAAGGGAGGCCTTCACAGTGGGCTTGCCAGGTGCGGACACACCGAAGGAGGGCATCTTGAACTTGGGCATTTTAAACTTAGTGTCTTTGGCAGCCAGGTCCTTCTCAGCCAGCACCAAGTCCCCTTCCAGGTTTACACTAGGAGCCTGGATGTCCACCTCCACGCCGGGCAGGGAGACCTCAAATTCGGGGGCGCTCACCTCACCCTGGGAGCCCTTCACTTCCAGTGTGGGTCCCTTCACATCCACGTGGGGTCCCTTGAGTTCCACCTTGGGCATCTTGAGGCTGGGCATCTGAACCTCGGGTAGGTGGCCCTTCAGGCCGCCACCGACAGCAGCCTTGGCGGGCGTCTCTACATCCGGGAGCTTAACGCCCACCTGGCCTGCTCTGATCTCCAGGTCAGTGGAAGGCAGCTGAATGCTGACGTCAGGTGTCTTCAGGTCACCCTGCACAGAGGGCAGCACCACGTCCCCCTCCACCTTGGGAGCCCCTACCTCCAGGGAGGACTCTACGCTGGGCTTTCCAGGCATGGACACACCGAAGGAGGGCATCTTGAACTTGGGCATCTTGAACTTGGTGTCTTTGGCGGCCACGTCTTGGTCACCCAGCAAGACATCCCCTTCCAGCTTGGCACAGGGTGCCTGGATGTCGACCTCCACACGGGGCAGGGCCACATCCAGGTCAGGGGCTCTCACTTCGCCCTTGGCTCCCTTCATGTCCACTTTGGGGCCTTTAACGTCCACTTTGGGGCCTTTCACATCCACGTGGGGGCCTTTGAGGTCTACCTTGGGCACCTTGCAGCTGGGCATCTGCACCTTGGGCAGGTGGCCCTTAAGGCTGGCACCAGCAGCAGCCTGGGCAGATGTCTCTGCATCGCTCGGCAGGTCCTCCGACAGTTTCTGGCCCTCCTGGCTGGCCCTGAGCTCCAGGACGGCAGAAGGAAGGTGCATGCTGACGTCAGGTGTCTTCAGGTCGCCCTGCACGGAGGGCAGCACCACCTCCCCCTCCACCTTGGGAGCCCCCACACGCAGGGAGGCATCCACGGTGGGCTTGCCAGGCACGGACACGCCGAAGGAGGGCATCTTGAACTTTGGCATCTTGAACTTGCTGTCTTTGGTGGCCACCTCTTTCTCTCCGAGAGCCATGTCCCCTCCTAGCTTGGCAGCCGGCCCCTGGATGTCCACCTCCACACCAGGCAGGGCGACCTCCAGTTCAGGGGACCTCACCTCACCCTTGATCCCTGTCACGTCCACTTTTGAGGGCTTTAGGTCCACATGGGGCCCCTTGACATCTACCTTGGGCATCTTGAGGCTGGGCATCTGCACCTTGGGTAGGTGGCCCTTAAGGCTGACCCCAGCAGCAGCCTGGGCGGATGTCTCTGCATCGGTTGACTGGTCTTCCGCCAGCTTCAAGCCAACCTGACCAGCCCTGAGATCCAGGTGGGCAGAAGGCAGCTGAATGCTGACATCAGGTGTCTTCAGGTCGCCCTGCACCGAGGGCAGCGCCACATCCCCCTCCACCTTGGGAACCTCCACCTCCAGGGAGGCCTCCACGGTGGGCTTCCCAGGAACGGATACACCGAAGGAGGGCATCTTAAACTTGGGCATCTTGAACTTGGTGTCTTTGGCGGCCACGTCCTGGTCACCCAGCACGATGTCCCCTTCCAGCTTGGCACAGGGTGGCTGGATATCCACCTCCACGCCGGGCAGGGTCACATCCAGGTCAGGGGCTCTCACTTCGCCCTTGGAGCCCTTCACGTCCACCTTGGGGCCTTTCACATCCACGTGGGGGCCTTTGAGGTCCACCTTGGGCATCTTGAGGCTGGGCATCTGCACCTTTGGTAGGTGGCCCTTCAGGCTGCCCCCGGCAGCAGCCTGGGCGGATGTCTCTACATTGGTCGGCTGGTCCTGCGGCAGCTTCAAACCCACCTGGCCTTCCCTGAGCTCCAGGTCGGCAGAAGGCAGCTGAATGCTGACTTCAGGAGTCTTCAGGTTATCCTGGACAGAGGGCAGCGCCACGTCCCCCTCCACCTTGGGAGCCCCCACATGCAGGGAGGCATCCACACTGGGCTTGCCAGGTGCGGACACACCGAAGGAGGGCATCTTGAACTTGGGCATTTTAAACTTAGTGTCTTTGGCAGCCAGGTCCTTCTCAGCCAGCACCACGTCCCCTTCCAGGTTTACACTAGGAGCCTGGATGTCCACCTCCACGCAGGGCAGGGAGACCTCAAGTTCGGGGGCGCTCACCTCGCCCTCAGCACCCTTCACTTCCAGTGTGGGTCCCTTCACGTCCACGTGGGGTCCCTTGAGTTCCACCTTGGGCATCTTGAGGCTGGGCATCTGAACCTCGGGTAGGTGGCCCTTCAGGCCGCCATCGACAGCAGCCTTGGCGGGCGTCTCTACATCCGGGAGCTTAACGCCCACCTGGCCTGCCCTGATCTCCAGGTCAGTGGAAGGCAGCTGAATGCTGACGTCAGGTGTCCTCAGGTCACCCTGCACAGAGGGCAGCGCCACATCCCCCTCCACCTTGGGAGCCCCCAACTCCAGGGAGGACTCTGCAGTGGGCTTTCCAGGCATGGACACACCGAAGGAGGGCATCTTGAACTTGGGCATCTTGAACTTGGTGTCTTTGGCGGCCACGTCTTGGTCACCCAGCAAGACATCCCCTTCCAGCTTGGCACAGGGTGCCTGGATGTCGACCTCCACACGGGGCAGGGCCACATCCAGGTCAGGGGCTCTCACTTCGCCCTTGGCTCCCTTCACGTCCACTTTGGGGTCTTTAACGTCCACTTTGGGGCCTTTCACGTCCACGTGGGGGCCTTTGAGGTCTACCTTGGGCACATTGAGGCTGGGCATCTGCACCTTGGGCAGGTGGCCCTTAAGGCTGGCGCCAGCAGCAGCCTGGGCGGATGTCTCTGCATCGCTCGGCAGGTCCTCCGACAGTTTCACGCCCTCCTGGCTGGCCCTGAGCTCCAGGTCGGCAGAAGGAAGCTGCATGCTGACGTCAGGTGTCTTCAGGTCGCCCTGCACGGAGGGCAGCACCACCTCCCCCTCCACCTTGGGAGCCCCCACACGCAGGGAGGCATCCACGGTGGGCTTGCCAGGCACTGACACGCTGAAGGAGGGCATCTTGAACTTTGGCATCTTGAACTTGCTGTCTTTGGTGGCCACCTCTTTCTCTCCGAGAGCCATGTCCCCTCCTACCTTGGCAGCCGGCCCCTGGATGTCCACCTCCACACCGGGCAGGGCGACCTCCAGTTCAGGGGACCTCACCTCACCCTTGACCCCTGTCACATCCACTTTTGGGACCTTTAGGTCCACATGGGGCCCCTTGACATCTACCTTGGGCATCTTGAGGCTGGGCATCTGCACCTTGGGTAGCTGGCCCTTAAGGCTGACCCCAGCAGCAGCCTGGGCGGATGTTTCTGCATCGGTCGACTGGTCTTCTGCCAGCTTCAAGCCAACCTGACCGGCCCTGAGATCCAGGTGGGCAGAAAGCAGCTGAATGCTGACGTCAGGTGTCTTCAGGTCGCCCTGCACTGAGGGCAGCGCCACGTCCCCCTCCACCTTGGGAGCCCCCACCTCCAGGGAGGCCTCCACGGTGGGCTTCCCAGGAACGGATACACCGAAGGAGGGCATCTTAAACTTGGGCATCTTGAACTTGGTGTCTTTGGCAGCCACGTCTTGGTCACCCAGCAAGACGTCCCCTTCCAGCTTGGCACACGGTGCCTCGATGTCCACCTCCACACCGGGCAGGGTCACATCCAGGTCAGGGGCTCTCACTTTGTCCTTGGCTGCCTTCACGTCCACCTTGGGGCCTTTCACATCCACGTGGGGTCCCTTGACATCTACCTTGGGAATCTTGAGGCTGGGCATCTGTACCTTGGGTAGGTGGCCCTTAAGGCTGGCACCAGCAGCAGCCTGGGCGGGCGCCTCTTCATCGGTCGGCTGGTCCTCCGCCAGCTTCACGCCCTCCTGCCTGGCCCTGAGATCCAGGTGGGCAGAAGGCAGCTGAATGCTGACGTCAGGTGTCTTCAGGTCACCCTGCACGGAGGGCAGCGCCAGGTCCCCCTCCACCTTGGGAGCCCCCACCTCCAGGGAGGCCTCCATGATGGGCTTCCCAGGAAGGGATACCCCGAAGGAGGGCATCTTGAACTTGGGCATCTTGAACTTGGTGTCTTTGGCGGCGACGTCTTGGTCACCCAGCACGATGTCCCCTTCCAGCTTGGCACAGGGTGGCTGGATATCCACCTCCACGTTGGGCACGGCCACATCCAGGTCAGGGGCTCTCACTTCGCCCTTGGAGCCCTTCACGTCCACCTTGGGGCCTTTCACATCCACGTGGGGGCCCTTGAGGTCCACCTTGGGCATCTTGAGGCTGGGCATCTGCACCTTGGGCAGGTGGCCCTTCAGGCTGCCCCCGGCAGCAGCCTGGGCGGATGTCTCTACATTGGTCGGCTGGTCCTGCGGCAGCTTCAAACCCACCTGGCCTGCCCTGATCTCCAGGTCGGTGGAAGGCAGCTGAATGCTGACGTCAGGTGTCTTCAGGTCACCCTGCACAGAGGGCAGTGCCACGTCCCCCTCCACCTTGGGAGCCCCCAACTCCAGGGAGGACTCTACGGTGGGCTTTCCAGGCATGGACACACTGAAAGAGGGCATTTTGATCTTAGGCATCTTGAACTTGCTGTCTTTGCCGGCCACGTCTTGGTCACCCAGCATGACATCCCCTTCCAGCTTGGCACAGGGTGCCTGGATTTCCACCTCCACACAGGGCAGGGCCACATCCAGGTCAGGGGCTCTCACTTCGCCCTTGGCTCCCTTCACGTCCACTTTGGGGCCTTTCACGTCCACGTGGGGCCCCTTGAGGTCCACCTTGGGCATCTTGAGGCTGGGCATCCGCACCTTGGGTAGGTGGGCCTTAAGGCTGGCCCCAGCAGCATCCTGGGCAGGCGTCTCTGCATCGGTCGGCTGGTCCTGTGCCAGCATCATGCCCTCCTGCCTGGCCCTGAGCTCCAGGTCAGCAGTAGGAAGTTGAATGCTGACGTCAGGTGTCTTCAGGTCGCCCTGCACAGAGGGCAGCACCACGTCCCCCTCCACCTTGGGATCCCCCAACTCCAGGGAGGCATCCACTGTGGGCTTCCGAGGAACCGACACACTGAAGGAGGGCATCTTGAACTTGCTGTCTTTGGCAGCCACCTCCTTTTCTCCGAGAGCCATGTCCCCTCCTAGCCTGGCAGTGGTCACCTGGATGTCCACCTCCACTCCGGGCAGGGTGACCTCCAGGTCTGGGGACCTCACCTCACCCTTGACACCTGTCATGTCCACTTGTGGGGCCTTCAGGTCTACATGTGGCCCCTTGACGTCTACCTTGGGCATCTTGAGGCTGGGCATCTGCACCTTGGGTAGGTGGCCCTTAAGGCTGACCCCAGCAGCAGCCTGGACAGATGTCTCTGCATTGGTCGGCTGGTCCTCCGCAAGCTTCACGCCAACGTGGTCAACCCTGAGATCCACCTGGGCAGAAGGCAGCTGAATGCTTACATCAGGTGTCTTCAGGTCCCCCTTCATCGATGGCAGCGCCACCTCCCCCTCCACCTTGGGAGCCCCCAACTCCAGGGAAGCCTCCACAGTGGGCTTGCCAGATGCGGACACACCGAAGGAGGGCATCTTGAACTTGGGCATTTTAAACTTGGTGTCTTTGGGGGCCAGGTCCTTCTCAGCCAGCGCCACGTCCCCTTCCAGCTTGACACCAGTCGCCTGCATATCAACCTCCAGGTCAGGCACTGAGACCTCAAATTCGGGGGCGCTCACCTCACCCTGGGAGCCCTTCACTTCCAGTTTTGGTCCCTTCATGTCCACGTGGGGTCCCTTGATTTCCACCTTGGGCATCGTGAGGCTGGGCATCTGAACCTCGGGCAGGTGGCCCTTTAGGCCGCCACCGACAGCAGCCTTGGCGGGCATCTCTACATCGGGAGGCTGACCCTCCGTAAGGGTAGCCCCCACCTGGCCTGCCCTGATCTCCAGGTTGGTGGAAGGCAGCTGAATGCTGACATCAGGTGTCTTCAGGTCACCCTGCACGGAGGGCAGCCCCCCATTCCCGTCCACCTTAGGAGGCCACACCTCCAGGGAGGATTCCACGGTGGGCTTCCCAGGCATGGACACACCGAAGGAGGGCATCTTGAACTTGGGCATTTTAAACTTAGTGTCTTTGGCAGCCAGGTCCTTCTCAGCCAGCACCACGTCCCCTTCCAGGTTTACACTAGGAGCCTGGATGTCCATCTCCATGCCCGGCAGGGAGACCTCAAATTCGGGGGCGCTCACCTCACCCTGGGAGCCCTTCACTTCCAGTGTGGGTCCCTTCACATCCACGTGGGGTCCCTTGAGTTCCACCTTGGGCATCTTGAGGCTGGGCATCTGAACCTCGGGTAGGTGGCCCTTCAGGCCGCCACCGACAGCAGCCTTGGCGGGCGTCTCTACATCCGGGAGCTTAACGCCCACCTGGCCTGCTCTGATCTCCAGGTCAGTGGAAGGCAGCTGAATGCTGACGTCAGGTGTCTTCAGGTCACCCTGCACAGAGGGCAGCGCCACGTCCCCCTCCACCTTGGGAGGCCCTACCTCCAGGGAGGACTCTACGGTGGGCTTTCCAGGCATGGACACACCGAAGGAGGGCATCTTGAACTTGGGCATCTTGAACTTGGTGTCTTTGGCGGCCACGTCTTGGTCACCCAGCAAGACATCCCCTTCCAGCTTGGCACAGGGTGCCTGGATGTCGACCTCCACACAGGGCAGGGCCACATCCAGGTCAGGGGCTCTCACTTCGCCCTTGGCTCCCTTCATGTCCACTTTGGGGCCTTTAACGTCCACTTTGGGGCCTTTCACGTCCACGTGGGGGCCTTTGAGGTCTACCTTGGGCACCTTGAGGCTGGGCATCTGCACCTTGGGCAGGTGGCCCTTAAGGCTGGCGCCAGCAGCAGCCTGGGCGGATGTCTCTGCATCGCTCGGCAGGTCCTCCGACAGTTTCACGCCCTCCTGGCTGGCCCTGAGCTCCAGGTCGGCAGAAGGAAGCTGCATGCTGACGTCAGGTGTCTTCAAGTCGCCCTGCACGGAGGGCAGCACCACCTCCCCCTCCACCTTGGGAGCCCCCACACGCAGGGAGGCATCCACGGTGGGCTTGCCAGGCACTGACACGCCGAAGGAGGGCATCTTGAACTTTGGCATCTTGAACTTGCTGTCTTTGGTGGCCACCTCTTTCTCTCCGACAGCCATGTCCCCTCCTACCTTGGCAGCCGGCCCCTGGATGTCCACCTCCACACCGGGCAGGGCGACCTCCAGGTCGGGGGACCTCACCTCACCCTTGTCCCCAGTCATGTCCACTTTTGGGACCTTTAGGTCCACGTGGGGTCCCTTGACATCTACCTTGGGCATCTTGAGGCTGGGCATCTGCACCTTGGGTAGGTGGCCCTTAAGGCTGGCCCCAGCAGCAGCCTGGGCGGATGTCTCTGCATCGGTCGGCTGGTCTTCTGCCAGCTTCACGCCAACCTGACCGGCCCTGAGATCCAGGTGGGCAGAAGGCAGCTGAATGCTGACGTCAGGTGTCTTCAGGTCCCCCTTCACCGATGGCAACACCACGTCCCCCTCCACCTTGGGAGCCCCCATCTTCAGGGAGGCCTCCACTGTGGGCTTGCCAGGTGTGGACACACCGAAGGAGGGCATCTTGAACTTGGGCATTTTAAACTTAGTGTCTTTGGCAGCCAGGTCCTTCTCAGCCAGGACCACGTCCCCTTCCAGCTTGACACCAGGAGCCTGGATGTCCACCTCCTCGCCGGGCAGGGTGACCTCCAGGTCGGGGGACCTCATCTCACCCTTGTCCCCAGTCACGTCCACTTTTGGGGCCTTTAGGTCCACATATGGCCCCTTGACATCTTCCTTGGGCATCTTGAGGCTGGGCATCTGCACCTTGGGTAGCTGGCCCTTAAGGCTGACCCCAGCAGCAGCCTGGACGGATGTCTCTGCATCGGTCGGCTGGTCCTCCGACAGCTTCACGCCAACCTGACCGGGCCTGAGATCCAGGTGGGCAGAAGGCAGCTGAATGCTGGCGTCAGTTGTCTTCAGGTCCCCCTTCACCGATGGCAGCGCCACGTCTCCCTCCACCTTGGGAGCCCCCACCTCAAGGGAGGCCTCCACGGTGGGCTTCCCAGGCGCCGACACACCGAAGGAGGGCATCTTGAACTTGGGCATTTTAAACTTAGTGTCTTTGGCAGCCACATCTTGGTCACCCAGCAAGATGACCCCTTCAAGCTTGGCACAGGGTGCCTGGATGTCGACCTCCACGCTGGGCAGGGTCACATCCAGGTCAGGAGCTCTCACTTCGTCCTTGGCTGCCTTCACGTCAACCTTGGGGCCTTTCACGTCCACGTGGGGGCCTTTGAGGTCTACCTTGGGCACCTTGAGGCTGGGCATCTGCACCTTGGGCAGGTGGCCCTTAAGGCTGGCGCCAGCAGCAGCCTGGGCAGATGTCTCTGCATCGCTCGGCAGGTCCTCCGACAGTTTCTGGCCCTCCTGGCTGGCCCTGAGCTCCAGGTCGGCAGAAGGAAGCTGCATGCTGACGTCAGGTGTCTTCAGGTCGCCCTGCACGGAGGGCAGCACCACCTCCCCCTCCACCTTGGGAGCCCCCACACGCAGGGAGGCATCCACGGTGGGCTTGCCAGGCACGGACACGCCGAAGGAGGGCATCTTGAACTTTGGCATCTTGAACTTGCTGTCTTTGGTGGCCACCTCTTTCTCTCCGAGAGCCATGTCCCCTCCTACCTTGGCAGCCGGCCCCTGGATGTCCACCTCCACACCGGGCAGGGCGACCTCCAGGTCGGGGGACCTCACCTCACCCTTGTCCCCAGTCATGTCCACTTTTGGGACCTTTAGGTCCACGTGGGGTCCCTTGACATCTACCTTGGGCATCTTGAGGCTGGGCATCTGCACCTTGGGTAGGTGGCCCTTAAGGCTGGCCCCAGCAGCAGCCTGGGCAGATGTCTCTGCATCGGTCGGCTGGTCTTCTGCCAGCTTCACGCCAACCTGACCGGCCCTGAGATCCAGGTGGGCAGAAGGCAGCTGAATGCTGACGTCAGGTGTCTTCAGGTCCCCCTTCACCGATGGCAACACCACGTCCCCCTCCACCTTGGGAGCCCCCATCTTCAGGGAGGCCTCCACTGTGGGCTTGCCAGGTGTGGACACACCGAAGGAGGGCATCTTGAACTTGGGCATTTTAAACTTAGTGTCTTTGGCAGCCAGGTCCTTCTCAGCCAGCACCACGTCCCCTTCCAGGTTTACACTAGGAGCCTGGATGTCCACCTCCACGCCAGGCAGGGAGACCTCAAGTTCGGGGCCGCTCACCTCGCCCTCAGCGCCCTTCACTTCCAGTTTGGGTCCCTTCATGTCCACGTGGGGTCCCTTGAGTTCCACCTTGGGCATCTTGATGCTGGGCATGTGCACCTTGGGCATGTGGCCCTTCAGGCCGCCCCCGGCAGCAGCCCTGGCGTGCGTCTCTACATCCGGAGGCTGATCCTTCATAAGGTTAACGCCCACCTGGCCTGCCCTGATCTCCAGGTCAGTGGAAGGCAGCTGAATGCTGACGTCAGGTGTCTTCAGGTCACCCTGCACAGAGGGCAGCGCCACATCCCCCTCCACCTTGGGAGCCCCCACCTCCAGGGAGGCCTCCACACTGGGCTTGCCAGATGCGGACACACTAAAGGAGGGCATCTTGAACTTGGGCATCTTGAACTTGGTGTCTTTGCCGGCCACGTCTTGGTCACCCAGCAAGACATCCCCTTCCAGCTTGGCACAGGGTGCCTGGATGTCGACCTCCACACCGGGTAGGGCCACATCCAGGTCAGGGGCTCTCACTTCGCCCTTGGCTCCCTTCACGTCCACTTTGGGGTCTTTAACGTCCACTTTGGGGCCTTTCACGTCCACGTGGGGGCCTTTGAGGTCTACCTTGGGCACCTTGAGGCTGGGCATCTGCACCTTGGGCAGGTGGCCCTTAAGGCTGGCGCCAGCAGCAGCCTGGGCGGATGTCTCTGCATCTCTCGGCAGGTCCTCTGACAGTTTCTCGCCCTCCTGCCTGGGCCTGAGCTCCAGGTCGGCAGAAGGAAGCTGCATGCTGACGTCAGGTGTCTTCAGGTCGCCCTGCACGGAGGGCAGCACCACCTCCCCCTCCACCTTGGGAGCCCCCACACACAGGGAGGCATCCACGGTGGGCTTGCCAGGCACGGACACGCCGAAGGAGGGCATCTTGAACTTTGGCATCTTGAACTTGCTGTCTTTGGTGGCCACCTCTTTCTCTCCGAGAGCCATGTCCCCTCCTACCTTGGCAGCCGGCCCCTGGATGTCCACCTCCACACCGGGCAAGGCGACCTCCAGTTCAGGGGACCTCACCTCACCCTTGTCCCCAGTCATGTCCACTTTTGGGACCTTTAGGTCCACGTGGGGTCCCTTGACATCTACCTTGGGCATCTTGAGGCTGGGCATCTGCACCTTGGGTAGGTGGCCCTTAAGGCTGGCCCCAGCAGCAGCCTGGACGGATGTCTCTGCATCGGTCGGCTGGTCCTCCGACAGCTTCACGCCAACCTGACCGGGCCTGAGATCCAGGTGGGCAGAAGGCAGCTGAATGCTGGCGTCAGTTGTCTTCAGGTCCCCCTTCACCGATGGCAGCGCCACGTCTCCCTCCACCTTGGGAGCCCCCACCTCAAGGGAGGCCTCCACGGTGGGCTTCCCAGGCGCCGACACACCGAAGGAGGGCATCTTGAACTTGGGCATTTTAAACTTAGTGTCTTTGGCAGCCACATCTTGGTCACCCAGCAAGATGACCCCTTCAAGCTTGGCACAGGGTGCCTGGATGTCGACCTCCACGCTGGGCAGGGTCACATCCAGGTCAGGAGCTCTCACTTCGTCCTTGGCTGCCTTCACGTCAACCTTGGGGCCTTTCACGTCCACGTGGGGGCCTTTGAGGTCTACCTTGGGCACCTTGAGGCTGGGCATCTGCACCTTGGGCAGGTGGCCCTTAAGGCTGGCGCCAGCAGCAGCCTGGGCGGATGTCTCTGCATCTCTCGGCAGGTCCTCTGACAGTTTCTCGCCCTCCTGCCTGGGCCTGAGCTCCAGGTCGGCAGAAGGAAGCTGCATGCTGACGTCAGGTGTCTTCAGGTCGCCCTGCACGGAGGGCAGCACCACCTCCCCCTCCACCTTGGGAGCCCCCACACGCAGGGAGGCATCCACGGTGGGCTTGCCAGGCACGGACACGCCGAAGGAGGGCATCTTGAACTTTGGCATCTTGAACTTGCTGTCTTTGGTGGCCACCTCTTTCTCTCCGAGAGCCATGTCCCCTCCTACCTTGGCAGCCGGCCCCTGGATGTCCACCTCCACACCGGGCAAGGCGACCTCCAGTTCAGGGGACCTCACCTCACCCTTGTCCCCAGTCATGTCCACTTTTGGGACCTTTAGGTCCACGTGGGGTCCCTTGACATCTACCTTGGGCATCTTGAGGCTGGGCATCTGCACCTTGGGTAGGTGGCCCTTAAGGCTGGCCCCAGCAGCAGCCTGGGCAGATGTCTCTGCATCGGTCGGCTGGTCTTCTGCCAGCTTCAAGCCAACCTGACCGGCCCTGAGATCCAGGTGGGCAGAAGGCAGCTGAATGCTGACGTCAGGTGTCTTCTTGTCGCCCTGCACTGAGGGCAACACCACGTCCCCCTCCACCTTGGGAGCCCCCACCTCCAGGGAGGCCTCCACGGTGGGCTTGCCATGTGCGGACACACCAAAGGAGGGCATCTTGAACTTGGGCATCTTGAACTTGCTGTCTTTGGTGGCCAAGTCCTTGTCTCCCAGAGCCTTGTCCCCTTCTACCTTGGCAGCTGGTGCCTGGATGTCCACCTCCACGCCCGGCAGGGTGACCTCCAGGTCGGGGGACCTCACCTCACCCTTGACCCCCGTCACGTCCACTTTTGGGTCCTTTAGGTCCACATGGGGCCCCTTGACATCTACCTTGGGCATCTTGAGGCTGGGCATCTGCACCTTGGGTAGGTGGCCCTTAAGGCTGACCCCAGCAGCAGCCTGGACGGATGTCTCTGCATCGGTCGGCTGGTCCTCCGCCAGCTTCACGCCAACCTGACCGGCCCTGAGATCCAGGTGGGCAGAAGGCAGCTGAATGCTGACGTCAGGTGTCTTCAGGTCCCCCTTCCCCGATGGCAGCGCCACGTCCCCCTCCACCTTGGGAGCCCCCACCTCAAGGGAGGCCTCCATGGTGGGCTTCCCAGGAATGGATACACCGAAGGAGGGCATCTTGAACTTGGGCATTTTAAACTTAGTGTCTTTGGCAGCCAGGTCCTTCTCAGCCAGCACCACGTCCCCTTCCAGGTTTACACTAGGAGCCTGGATGTCCACCTCCACGCCGGGCAGGGAGACCTCAAGTTCGGGGCCGCTCACCTCGCCCTCAGCGCCCTTCACTTCCAGTTTGGGTCCCTTCATGTCCACGTGGGGTCCCTTGAGTTCCACCTTAGGCATCTTGATGCTGGGCATGTGCACCTTGGGCATGTGGCCCTTCAGGCCGCCCCCGGCAGCAGCCCTGGCGTGCGTCTCTACATCCGGAGGCTGATCCTTCATAAGGTTAACGCCCTCCTGGCCTGCCCTGATCTCCAGGTCAGTGGAAGGCAGCTGAATGCTGACGTCAGGAGTCTTCAGGTCACCCTGGACGGAGGGCAGCGCCACGTCCCCCTCCACCTTGGGAGCCCCCACCTCCAGGGAGGCCTCCACACTGGGCTTGCCAGATGCGGACACACTAAAGGAGGGCATCTTGAACTTGGGCATCTTGAACCTGCTGTCTTTGGCAGCCACATCTTGGTCACCCAGCAAGACGTCCCCTTCCAGCTTGGCACAGGGTGCCTCAATGTCCACCTCCACGCCAGGCAGGGCCACATCCAGGTCAGGGGCTCTCACTTTGCCCTTGGCTCCCTTCACGTCCACTTTGGGGCCTTTCTCATCCACTTTGGGGCCTTTCACGTCCACGTGGGGGCCTTTGAGGTCCACCTTGGGCATCTTGAGGCTGGGCATCTGCACCTTGGGTAGGTGGCCCTTAAGGCTGGTGCCAGCAGCAGCCTGGACGGATGTCTCTGCATCGGTTGGCTGGTCCTCCGCCAGCTTCACGCCCTCCTGCCTGGGCCTGAGCTCCAGGTGGGCAGAAGGCAGCTGAATGCTGATGTCAGGTGTCTTCAAGTCGCCCTCCACGGAGGGCAGCGCCACCTCCCCCTCCACCTTGGGAGTCCCCACATGCAGTGAGGCATCCACGGTGGGCTTGCCAGGCACAGACACGCCGAAGGAGGGCATCTTAAACTTGGGCATCTTGAACTTGCTGTCTTTGGTGGCCAAGTCCTTGTCTCCCAGAGCCTTGTCCCCTTCTACCTTGGCAGCGGGTGCCTGGATGTCCACCTCCACGCCCGGCAGGGTGACCTCCAGGTCGGGGGACCTCACCTCACCCTTGACCCCCGTCACGTCCACTTTTGGGGCCTTTAGGTCCACGTGGGGCCCCTTGACATCTACCTTGGGCATCTTGAGGCTGGGCATCTGCACCTTGGGTAGGTGGCCCTTAAGGCCGGCCCCAGCAGCAGCCTGGGTGGGAGTCTCTGCATCGGTCGACTGGTCCTCCGGCTGCTTAACGCCCTCCTTCCCTGCCTTGAGCTCCAGGTTAGCAGAAGGCAGCTGAATGCTGACGTCAGTTGGCTTCAGGTCGCCCTGCACGTAGGGCAGCGCCATGTCCCCCTCCACCTTTGGCGCCCCCACCTCCAGGGAGGTATCCACGGTGGGCTTCCCAGGCGCCGACACACTGAAGGAGGGCATCTTGAACTTGGGCATCTTGAACTTGGTGTCTTTGGAGGCCATGTCCTTGTCCTGCTTGCCATCACCTCCCTGTATCTCTGCATCCAAGTGTTGTTCTTGTGTGTCTTTCAGAGACAGTCTTGCAATGCCAATTTCCAGACTCTGTACTTCCTCCCAACTGTCCTCCCACTGCAATTCTTGTGGTATCTCCTTTGTAATTTGCACAAGTTTTTCATCCTTTTTTTCTTTCTTTACCTGCTTTTTCTTCTTTTGATGTCTTTCTGTCTTAAATTCCTTTTTCCCATCTGCTTCCTTTTCTAAGTTGGAGTAATTGTCCCTCGTGGTCTTTTGCCTAGTAGTTGACATGAACCCAGTTTTCTGTTTCTTGTCCTTCGTTTGGCCCTCTTCTGCCCCCTGTGTGTCCTTCCTCTCGTCCTCCTTTGATTTGCCCTCTCCCAGCACCGCGGCCTGCTCTCTCCTATCCTGGGGCTCGCTGTCCTTTTGCTCAGTTGTAACTGGGCTCTGACCTGAGGTCATTCCAATCCTCAAGTTCAGGAATCTCCTTCTTTGTCTCCCTGCCCCTGAGCTCTGGTCCTCTCTGTCAGTTGTCAGCTGGAGCTCTGTGTCTGTGCTTGTGGGGGACAGGTCACGTGTGTCCCTGTGCTCCGAGGCTTCTGAGGAACTGTGCGAGCGTCGGGGGCCTGCTCTCCTCTTGCTCCTTAAGGCTTGAAATTTTGGCCAGGAGAATCTGTCTTGGGGCCGCCTATGGCGATCATCCCTGCTCTTCGAAATAAGTCTTTCTCGGTCTCCAGCTCCGTCTACAGATTTTGTAGGTGTCTCCGTGCATCCATCGGCAATGTCCTGAAATGGAAGTGAAGGTGTGGGTTTTTGGGGGAACAGTAGCCCATACCTGAGACACTTGGCCGGAAAGAGATCTTCAGTGCATTTAGAACCACCTTGGATCTCTCTGGGACGGACCTTACCTGCTTCTCCTTGCCTTTCTGGCCTTGCTGGGGATGCTGAACAGCTCCTTCCTCTCCCTCGTTGGCTGAGAGTTTCCGTTTGATTTTGAACTGCACTTTGTAGGGTTCCGAGTACTGAAGGATTTTAAGTGCATCTTCATACTTCATGTGGTCGAAGAATATGGTTGCACTAAGCAGTTGATCTCCTGAAGGAAACAGAACATCCAGCCTCAGTGCCCCAGGCCCCACATGGCAGGGAACATGCCCTAGAGGCTTCATGCTGGCATTTGCTGTGTTCCCTAACTCCACCTCAAATGGACGGCAGAAAATCAGGGCACAGTGAGCCTCAAGTGGCTGAGCAAAGACCATCCTGAGCCTCAGGTGAGATTCACCCCCTCCAGGTTTCTCCGTTTCCCCCTCCCATCCTGGTGCTGATGACGAAGGCCCAGAGAGAAGAGTTGTGGTACCTTCTCTCAGGTTGAACAGCTTGGCAGCCGAGGAGTCCTTCAGTACTTGCTTGACAAAGATCCCCTGGTCCCCTCCACCTGTGACGCTGTAGCCACTGGCTCCTGACTCTACATCCGTCTTCAGTGTCACCTCTGTCGACTCCTGCACAGACTGGAGCAGAACATCGAGGGCATGATGACGGTTTGCCTGTGTCCTGTGGGCGCTATTGTTGAAGCCAGGATCTTCCAAGGATGGTGCTCTGTGCTAACTGGGTAGAAGTTGGGGCACCAGCCATGTGGGCCTGGCTACTACGTCTGGGATTTGGAGAAAGCCCAGCAACAGGCAGCCTCAGGTGGAATCATCTCGCTTTGTCCCCACCGGGGACAGCCTGTCTAGGCAGCCAAGTCCCATCAGGTTCCTTATGCTCATCCCTCATTGGCTAGTTACAAATATGTGAAGCATACAGCCCATGAAGATACCTGTTCTGCATTCCCAGAGAGACCTAAACACTGGGCAATACACAGGGGGGCGCGCTCTACAGTCCACCTGATCCTTCAGGTAATGGCAACCCCTGTGTCAATCAAACCGAAGCTATCCAGAAAAGCACGAAGGCAAAGCGACCCTTGTGGCTACCTAAAGAAACCCCTCACATCTCCTCTGGCCAAGGCCCTTCCTCACCACAGCTTGGGCACTATTTTCTGCGGTGTTGTCCACGGCACATTGGCTGGGGCATAGCTGTAAATATGTTCATCAGATTATATTTAATGCAGGATTGTCTCTGCATCTGCACCACCCCCAGGCCTGAGGAACAAGGGCACTATCTCCAGGGCACCAGGGTATAACCCTCCCTCCATGTCCTGGGACTGAAGCCCCTAAGGGATGGTTTCCCCTGACGACTCACTGCCAAGGCACCTACCCCTGGATGACTCATGCTGGCGAAGGCTGTGGATTCCTCTGAATCCCGTCTCCACCAGGATCTCCGTCTGCCTGAGGAGCTGTGCCTGCCTTGGCCTGTTTCCTGCAGTCAAGAGGGTGGGAGTCACTCACTCGTCTAAGAAGCCAGGAGTGCCCGGGAGGCTCCAGGCAGAAGAGGCCAGGATGCGGGCGCAAAGGAATTCTGGGGGCTGGGGGAGGGAGTGTGCAGGGTGGCTGAGTACCAGGGGCTTCACTGTCAATTCTCAACCTCCCATTTTCTTACTGAGGAACAGGCACACCCCCACCCTATAGCTGGTGGTGTTTCAGGGTGGGGAATACTTTCAAACTGTAAAATGAGTCCTTTAGAGTGGACAGGTCTCCTCTGACCACTGCCAAGGCTCCCTCACAAGGAAGCCTACAGTCTCCTCTCCAAGACAGTATGAGTATACATATGTGTGCATGTGTGGGCCATTAAGGTGTATGTTCCTGACACACATGGCTTCTCACAGTCTCTCTCTCTCCCTCTCCCTCTCCCTCTCCTTTTCCCTCTCCCTCTCCCCCTCCCCCTCCCCCCCTCTCTCCCTGGAGGAGAGGGGGAGAGCAGACACACGCAGCCGGCGGGGTAAGCGGCCTGCACAGACACCAGTGAACAGGAGGGAGAACGATGTCCGAGGGCCACGACTGAACCTTCCTCCTTTGGCCAGCAGCTCTGCCCGGTGGCTTACCTGACCTCCAAAGCCAGCACCTTCAGCTGTGTATTCATAAACAGGTGAGGACCCCTGTGGCCTTGGCCGAACGACTTCACCCACAGGCCCTTCGGTCACCTGGCAGAAGAGAAGGAAAGTTACCTCTAACGAGAAGCTCTCCAGCATGAAGGGGGCCAGAGAGGGGCTGGAGAGGATGGG